>NC_134832.1:141752760-141819196 GCF_004210375.1 Tachypleus tridentatus | reverse complement strand
CTTGTTATAAAGTGACAAAGTAGAGACTGTTTACAGCGTCTCATTCCTCTCTAAAAGTATGCTTGTTATAAAGTGACAAGAGTAGAGACTGTTTACAGCGTCTCATTCCTCTCTAAAAGTATGCTTGTTATAAAAGTGACAAGAGCAGAGACTGTTTACAGCGTCTCATTCCTATCTAAAAGTATGCTTGTTATAAAGTGACAAGAGCAGAGACTGTTTACAGTCTCATTCCTCAAAGAAAAGAGTTGTTGTTTTGAATTAAGCATAAAGAAAGCTACAGAATGGGCTATCTGTGCGCTTCCCATCACGGGTATCGAAACCCGGATTTTAGCGTGTAAGTCCGCAGACATACCGCTGAGCCACTGGGGGCGAAAGAAAAGACTAAAATTATTAAAGAAGGTAGAAAACTATTGGAATTCGATACAATAAATTTTCTGGACACTATAACCAATGCAATATATCAGTTTCGTACTATAATTCGAATATCCCAAAATATTTAAAGAAATTGTCGTCATAACCAGAATTTTGATGATAGCGATGAATATATCACGTCAAATATCTTCTAATGACGTTTCAATTAGTTTTGCGTATTTTCTTAAAGCTTTTTGTGCTTAATACTTATGTATTGAATATCAATGATTCTGTAAGCAGCTTTACAATAGAATCCAGTGAAATTATTATAACCGAGACATACATGTAAAGATGACTAAATAATGGGATTAGCTTCCAGAGTTTCATTAAACAATACTTTCTTCGATGTTGCAAACGTATAAATATGACCAACTAAAGAATATATAAAAATGAGTTTTCCGTATTTCTTTTATTATGGGCATATTTTTTATTTCCATCAAACTGAAAACGAAATAGTTTATTGTGATTCCCATAACCCATTACTATTTCAGAAATATTAAAAATGCGACAGATAGAAAATCACTACTGTTTTCACTGGTTGCATTTAGTTTCAGATAGAAAATCACTTTCAACACGTGTCCACTCTTCTCACATTTCTTATATTTACCAAACCTTTATATTTTTTGCAAACTTGGTGATATATTCTGTGCCCACTATAGGAATCTAATACCGAATTTTAGCGTTAAAGAAGTCTTACAACCCCTGATTTTTCCAACTGGCCTTTAAGTCACCGTGGAAGCTAACAGTCGTAACTTTATTAGAAAGAAGCTAATACAAATTTTTACCGCATTCTTACGAACGTTTTGTAAAGAGGAAGTGAATATTGTTTGCTCTTACGTCAACCTCGATTCCTTCCAATGGGAAGTAAAGTTGCTTAGGATCGTCACGTGGTACGAATCTGAAGAATTCCATATCGTCTCGGTACCATTTCACTGAATAAAGCTTTTCTCCTTCGAGGTCGTAAGAACAAGTCAACCGAACTTCTCGCCCTCGTGGTACAGTCCGAGGAACGTCGAGATTCACGATCCTTAAGGAGGAGGAAACTAGAAACAAAAATCAATGTAAATAGAAAGGTGTAAAAAAAAAACGTAAGACTTAAGCTATAGCATCACCAGAAGTGAATACGAGTTATATAGAAAAACAATACTGGGCATGAACAGAGAAAAGAACGTATGTACAAGAATGTTGATTTTTCAATGTAATGGAAAAGCTGATATCTATAGTAAATATAGAAAGGGAGACCTAAATCAGAAAAAAAAATAATATCTCACGTGAATAAGTATAGAATAAGGTAGAAAGAAAGTTAATACTGAATATGAATAAATAATAGGATGTGATAGTAGAAAAGTCGCTATTCACCATGAATAAACAATGGAATCCGATAGAGGGAATGTAATTATTCAAAATAAATAAAAATAGAACCAGAAACTTTATATACTAGAAGGCTAAAACATGTAAAGAACGTGCGTGTATATATGTTTTCTTATAGCAAGGCCAAACCGAGCTATCTGGTATGTTCACCCTAGGGAAATTGAACCCCTAATCTTAGCATTGTAAATCCGAAGAATTAAAAAAATTAACAAAAATGTGGTATAGTTAAACTAATATAACATTGCTAAGAAAATTATTATAACTTGTTTTTGAATTTCGCGCAAAGCTACACGAGGACTATCTGCGCTAGCTGTCCTTAATTTAGCAGTGTAAGACTAGAGGGAAGGCAGCTAGTCATCACTACTCACTGTCAACTCTTGGGCTACCCTTTTACCAACGAATAGTTGGAATGATTATCACATTATAACTCCCCCACAGCTGAAAGGGCGAGAACATTTGGTGTGACAGGGCTTAGAACCCGTGGCCCTCGGATTATGAGTCGAGTGCCTCAACCATCTGGCCATGCCGGGCCTAATATTATAACAACGAAAAGTTGAAACTTAATTTCAATAGAAAAACTTTAAAACAAAAAAATATATTAAATCATAACGATCAGGGAAAGAAACCTAAAAACAACAATGTTGAAAATTACTGTAACTTATGAACAACAAAAAAGTTCTTTAAAACGCGAATGTATGTTGAAAGAAATGTTGTGCGAAAAAGAGAGATAATCAAAGAATTATCTAAATGTTTACCAATTATTTTTGAAAATTGCAAAATTAAAACTCGCATGTTTGAGTAATATGTAAGTTAAGAATATCTGGTCTTAGAAACACTATGTAGCGGTCCGCCATGGCCATGTGGTTAAGGCATTCGACTCATGTCCGAGGGTCGCGGGTTCGAATCCCCGTTACACCAAACATGCTCGCCCTTTCAGTCGTAGGGGCGTAATTATGTGAAGGTCAATCCCACTATTCGTTGGTAAAAGAGTAGCCCAAGAGTTGGCAGTGAGTAGTGATGACTAGCTGCCTTCCCTCTAGTCTTACACTGCAAAATTAGGGACGGCTAGCGCAGATAGCCCTCGAGTAGCTTTGTGAGAAAATTCAAAACAAACTTGCATAGCTTTGCGCGAAATTCAAAAACAAACAGTATAATTAATTTTGGTATAATTTAAAGTCTTAAATTTTGTTCGACAAATGTATCATTAACTTCAATATTTAAACTTCTGATCAATGGAATTTGTTTCGAAATCGCAATATGATTTTAATATATTAACGAAATAATATATTAGAAACATCCTGCATTTGAATGAAAAATACATCGGAAACTTTAGAAATATATAATTTCACTGTACAATATTACTGTGTTATTATGGTGGATATGGGTTATTATAATACGAACAACCACCATAAATACTTTGAAATTCTTTAATCAGTTTCATATGTTTTTCAAAGTGAAACGAAGTGGTTCAGTATGACGTCACATTAATTGAATACCATGAACAGGAAGACTGATAAAGGCCTAGCATGACTAGGTAGTTAGAGGAGATTATAATGTGACGTTTAGTCACACTATTCAGTGGTAAAAAAGTAGTCCATTCCTAAATTAGGGACGGCTACTCACAGAGCCTTCGTCTAGCTTATTACAAAATTCAAAACGGTCCAATAACTCCGCTGAATTTCAAAGTTATTAAATATTCGGTTAATTAACTATTTCTGCTACTTAAAAAAAAACAACCCTTTGAGAAATACATGTAATAGGTAACCCTCTTTTGTTGTTCTGCTACGAATTAGCATAACTTTATTTAGGACTGCCGTTTTAATTTATATTAAATTAACATAAACTACCTACACCACAAAACTCCATAACAATTTCTTTTGGAAAAAACAACAACATTACATCAAATGTAAACAACTTGTTTGGGTTAAAAATTGAATGTTTTCTATCTACAATATTTTCTTAACCAAATATGGATATTCATAATTTATCAAAATATCGTTTTGTTTTTCTTTTGCACGATTCTTTTATTTCTCCTAGATTTTAACCCTAGTACGTATTTTATTTCTCAGATTTTAACCCTAGTACGTATTTTATTCTCAGATTTTAACCCTAGTACGTATTTTATTTCTCAGATTTTAACCCTAGTACGTATTTTATTTCTCAGATGTTAACCCTAGTACGTAGTTTATTCTCAGATTTTAACCCTAGTACGTATTTTATTCTCAGATTTTAACCCTAGTACCTATTTTATTCTCGTTTGCAGCTGAAAGTTTCCGTTCTTTGTTTTTTAATACATGGATTTAGAAGAAAACTAACAGAGAGCAGTAATACAATAACATTTGTCTCTGTTCTCTTCGTCTGTAAATCACCTTCTTTTTACGAACAGAAAATAAAACTCCTTTTCGCATCTTACATCATCTATTGACAAGCCGTTTTGTTGCATTTATTGACGGGATCATTTATTTTGTTCCAGGATCGTTCGTATTAAGCTTGTTGAAGACAACTACGATACCAGTACAGCTCTTCCTCATAAGGAGAAACAGTGATCACCGTCTGTTTCACGGGCAATAATGAGAAAATAAAAAACTCAAACTTTATTGAAAAAACTTCGACAAACAATAAAGATGTTACTGCTACTGTGTTTTTTTAGTTAAAGTAAAATAGTTATTTTGAAATCAATAGAAATACTTTAAAGAAAAACTCAGACCACACATATTTTCATCAGGTACTTCATAAAAAATTTTGGTTTTCTCTAAATTTCGCACAAAGCTGCGCGAAATCTGTTGGCGTTAGTCGTCCCTAATTTAGTAGTGATAGGGAAGACAGATAAACACCAAACACATCACAACTTTTGGGCTACCAACAAATAGCAGGATTAAGACACAATGACGCCTCCACAGCTGAAATTGCAAATTGAGAGCCGAGTGTTCTAACCACTAGGCCATGTCAGAATCTTTTATTCTATAACGGATTTACTATTATGTATTTATCTTAATATCTACATTTATTTCAGATTAATATATATATTTAGTAACGCGTGTAATGTATATTGTTAAATGTGTATTGTGTAAGTCCCACCTGTTCTTTAAATTTACAGAATACTTTCGAGTGCAAGAATTACCAATGTATATATATATATATATATATATATATGTATGTATATATGTATGTAAACACAAATATTGTTGGGCCTAATGAGTGTGAGAGGTAGCCATTGCAAGGCAG
The DNA here is from genome assembly GCF_004210375.1 of Tachypleus tridentatus. Taxonomy (NCBI): domain Eukaryota; kingdom Metazoa; phylum Arthropoda; class Merostomata; order Xiphosura; family Limulidae; genus Tachypleus; species Tachypleus tridentatus. The sequence goes on along the minus strand of NC_134832.1, from coordinate 141,814,189 downwards.
TATTTAATAATGTTGTTCTGCTACAATCAGTATACTACAAACCTCTGAAGCTATAATTGTGATAAACGCTCATTGATAGAAAACCTACAGATATTTGACCAGGAACATGTATAGACTTTGAGCATTACAACTTCAACGAATTAACTTCGGACGCTAGTATTTCTATGAGGAAATTAAATAGTTTTCTCATTGAAAAGTCAGCTTGTGAACAGTGTGAGGCTAGCCATTAAACGGACTGTAACAATATCAACATAGAATTCGCTCCTAGTGACGTGTCGATAAAACATTCAGTTCCAGACCAGATATAAGACTCAGCATTATTTGTAAGTTTGTAAAACTTTCGTATATAAATCAGTATTTGTAATAACTGCTATTATAAAATGCATTATCGTTTGTACATTAAAATATATTTGTGTTAAAACCAATTATGTGTATCAGTCTTATTGCATATCGACATTCAACGAACTTCTAAATTAAAATTAAATTTTCTGGTTATTTGAAATCGTAATACGTAACGTGCGTAACATAATAAATAGAAGACTGGTCCAAGATAAATTATAATACGTAACAAATGTTAGAACTAAAACGATCACGATAAGGAAACTGCCTACACACAGTCTTTAGATAGTGTAGTAATACAACTTTAGATAGTGTAGTAATACAACTTTAGATAGTGTAGTAATACAACTTTTCTTTACCTCACCGTTCGGCACCGAACGAGGAAACGCTAATATACTGCTTGATTTAAAATATTAAACCATTAGTATCTATAGTAAGGCATCTTACTAACGTTTCGCCTATGACATGATTTTTCCTTTTCACAAACGAGGCCTATCCCTGATTCACGTGACGGCCACTAACTCAGTGCCGATTTCTCTGTGATGATTTTGTTTTATTTTACACGGATTCAAGATTTACCACTTAAAGGATAAACAAAAGAATCTTTAAGGATTCGTAAGAAAAGCCTGGACTTGGATTTTTCTTTCAAAGATATGCAGCTTTGTCTACCAGTTCTTTCTGTTTGCGTGTCTCCCGCAAACAGGATTTAACTTGAGACTTCTCACAGCCTAAGGCGAATGTTCTACAAGCTGAGCCACAGGGCTGACTCGTATGTTATCCCTAGTTAGGCTTAAAAACTCAGACCACAGCAATAATAAGAGTTTGAAATGAAAGGTTGTATTTCAGAATGATGCGATAAGCTGTTAAACTTGTTTGTTTGTTGTTAAGCACAAACCCACACAAAAGGCTATCTGAACTGTGCCCATTAAATGTTGTTGATTTGAATTAAGCACAAAGCTACACAATGGGCTATCTGTGCTCTGCCCACCACGGGTATCGAAAGCCGGATTTTAGCGTGTAAGTCCGCAGACATACCGCTGAGCCACTAGGGGCCCTACTAAGTGTATCGAAACAGGTTATAGGTTTGCAGAAATATCGCTGTAACACTGTGGGTAAGGTTGCAGTCGTTAATTTTTTTTTTTAACGTGATGTAATTACCGTGTGATGTCTGCTTCATCTTAAAAAAAGGTAACTGTGGCAGAACTCCATGGATATCAGATCAGAAAAAAATTAAAAAAAAACATGTAAAGTAAAAAAGAATGAACAAGTAAAACAAAAAAAAAACATGGTGGAAAAAATGTAGCATTGTTTTATATGTAAATAAATGTGTTAGCAGCACGTAACGGAAGAGCTAATAGTGGCAACATGAAAGGTAGCCACTGCACGTTCACGTAGATATAAGGAAACACAATATGAAACACATTTCGCGGTGCCTAAAGGCTTATACATCTAAAAACTAGCTTTCAGTATCTGTTGTGGATAAAGCACAGATAGCTCTTGTATAGCTTCACCCTCAACTCTACACAAATAAAAGTAAAGTTACGTCTACAGCTCTTCGACGCGACATAGCCAGGTGGTTAGAGCGCTCAACTCTTAATCTGCGAGTCGAGAGTTCGAATCCCCCCTCCTACCAAACATACACGACCTTTATCTATGGGGTAGTTATAATATTACGATTAATTCCACTATTCGTTGGTACAAGAGTAGTCCTCGAATCTTACACTGCTAAATTAGGGACGGCTAGCGCAGACATCCTTCGTGTAGCTTTGCGCAAAATTCAAAAACAAACTAGAGCGCCGTAAACCTCACCAGTTTTCTTGCCAAATAAACGTAAGAAACATGCAACAAAAATGATAGGAGAAACAGTGAGAATTTAACCAATCATAAGACAGAAAGTGTTATTGTTATTAACGAACACCTTGATAACTTATAATTTCTAAGGAACTTTCTAAACACTAAAGCAGAAGGACAAGCGACTCTGAAAAAGCCGATCATAGCTAGTTTAATAGTTATGAAAACACCATTATTCCGAGGATCTGTTAATAATAGGGCTAAAACAATTAAAGTCATGAAAAAGATGAAACAAAACACCGAAATTGTACATGAAACAATTAAAAATTCCTTTACTTGTGTTTGAAATTAAGCGCAAAGCTACACAATGAGCTATCTGTGATCTGCCCACCACGGGTATCAAAACCCATTTTATGGTGTTATAAGTCTGCAGAAATCCCGCTGTGCCACTGGGAGGTTTTGTTTTGTGTAACTTATTTTCCTTTACATATGTTTCACCATATTAATTGACCAAATCGGTCCAAACAGACACATTGCTACCTAGTGTTTAAAGACCCATAAATATGAACGAGGTTAGTTTGTGTGTTTTTTCTCATAGCAAAGTCACTACAGGCTATCTGCTGAGTCCACCGAGGAGAATCGAACCTCTGATTTTAGCTTTGTAAATCCGTAGTCTTACCGCTGTACCAGCGGGGGAACGTGGTTAGTTTTTCAGTTGATAGCAGATTAACCCTAAGAAGAAAAAAAAACATTCATAACATGTGTTTTTTACCTCTGCTGTATTAAGAACCGTAATATCTAATACATCCACGCCGAGGCTATTATTAGGTTTGAGCCGACGTTTTGTGTGGATTTCGGAATGGTTTAAGGTTACGCCATCATTACCAACGAAAGATCAGTGCGAACGTAAAAAGATATATGTTTTCTTTCATTGGTTGTTCACGGTTTATTTGACCTATCAGCAGAGACCTTAGGTTAGACAACTGCCTCGCTGTATTCAAGATGGATTACTTAAAGGAAAAAAAAACTTATTAATCTGATGAAGTCCTTAACCTGAATTATATGACAAATTCCTTCTTTTGCCCACAAACTAGATCCAGCATGTTCATCTTGTACCACTGTATCGCAAGCCAATACATGATTAATATATATTATAGCTATTAAACCTACCAACCACCTTCCCTAATTTTGAATTACTGACCAGAGAGAAAGACAGTCACCATCTATGTTAAGGGATTGACTGCTATTCTTATAACGCACTCACAACATATTACCAGTGCTATAAATATTTCTACCGTTTCTTCTGCATTAAATCTCTATTGTGAGTAATTTAATTTTCATCCACAATAAGGCCGTATTGTGAAACAAAATTCACAACTAAGATTTATAGGAAATAATAGAAGCTTCCCTCAAACATACTTTCAAGACTTTTTTTTTTTAATTTCGCACAAAGCTACTCAAGGGCTACCTGCGCTATCCGTCCCTAATTTAGCAGTGTAAGACTAGATGAAAAGCAGCTAGTCATTACCACCCACCGCCAACTCTTGGGCTACTCTTTTACCAACGAATAGTGGGATTGACCGTTACATTATAACGTCTTCACGGCTGAAAGGGCGAGCATGTTTAGTGCGACAGGGATTCGAACCCGCGACCCTCACATTACAAGTCAAACGCCTTAACCCACCTGGCCATGCCGGGCCTATTTTCAAGCCTAAACGAAATGCATTGTTTTCAACCGCAATGGAATTTATAGTGGTATGTTTGTTTGTTTGTTTGGGCTGTTTGTGCGAATATCAAAACCTGGTTTCTTTCGTTACAAGTCCGCAGACATACCGTTTTGCACGCGTGGAGCTATAGCGACAAGGAAAGGAATTTTCAATGCATTCATAATTTTAAAAACTGCCTTTTTGCATCTGAGCAGGAATGGGTGGCGTATTAAAATAATTATTGTTGTTTGTTATAGAATCATATTTATCAAGTTAGTTTACTAATATTGTGTGAGCTCTTACACGCTTATAACTAGATAATAACAATAAATTCAAAATTACTGTAATTAATGTTTTAATGTTTATGATAGGTGGCGCTTTAGCCAATGCACAATAGTTTTTGTTCAAGATCTGGTTCGAGATCCTTTTTACTTTATAAACAATTAGTAAATAAAACTGTTCGTTGACATGTTTCTGCGTTTCCTTGCATTTATTGCAAATACAAAATCATAGAGAGAATATAATCTAACTCACGGCTACCCGCTGGTATAGCGGTATGTCTGCAGATTTACAACGCTAAAATCAAAGGTTCGATTCACCTCGGTGGCCTCAGCAAATAGCCCGATGCGGCTTTACTGTAAGAAAACACACACACTCTACAACCCTTACTCACACCACCACCCAACAACCCTTCTGAAAACACCAGTAATATAAAATTTTGTCACGACAAGTAAGATTTTAATGAAATATTTTGAGTACTTATTTTAAACAACTCAAAATATTTTGAATGACTATTTATAAGTTCTGTAGTTTTGTAAACACACAGTTAAAATATACTGTTTGGATAAAGTATCTCTATTTGTCTGAAATGGAAGAATTTATATAGTATTTCCAGTTCTTTTGTTGTAACTAATTTAGGTAATCCAAATATCCTATGTTTCTTTTTCTTTCGTTCTTTTAACTATTTAATTCGAATATATGAACACATCGTAAGGTACCGATATAAGAAGTAAGTTTAAAAATAGATATAATGAAACACACTAGACATTAAACAAGAATCACGTTATTGAACATAACATAATTTGAAAGAAGCCTCAATCATACAACAACTCCAGCCCGAAATAAACCAATACAAAGGAAAACCTTTATACCTATATTAATAAATATAATCCAACATCTAAGCACGCCCTCTACATTCCTACACTCAATTACACAACCGCCTTCAAACAGCTATCGGTCAATTATATCTTTCTTTCTTTGTGAACCTGACGATGACCGAAAAGGTCGAAACGTTGTTTGCTCCTCTATATAGTGTTTTCTAATTTTGCTTTTCTACCCATACCAGCCGTTTTACATATATAATTTGAAAGCAACGTGTTCCAATCCGAAGATTTCTAGGACTAAGCTATAGCTATCCATAACGTTGAACTGCTGGCAAGAAGGAAGGTTTTATTTGGCTTTTTTGAATCATAAAATTGGATTTATTGTCACTTTTGTAACTTATATGCACCTGAAAATGCAATGCGCGTTCAGCATCAACACGTCTCGAACCTCGGATCTGTTGGTCCAGAACATAATATACTGCCACTTAAATCATATACAGTTTAACGGGTTTCTTTTCTGAAGCCTCAGTTTATTTTTTTATCCTAAAATATCTTAATTAAGTTATTTATTGAATTCGCCTTTTAACATGATTGTCATAATTGTGAAAATAAATATAGAAAGCGATAAAGCTGTCCCCCTCTGGTACAGCGATAAGTCTACGGATTTACAACGTGAAAATCAGGCGTTCAATTCCCCTCAGTGGTCTTAGCAAATAGCTTGATGTGGCTTTGCTATAAGAAAACACACATATGGGATAAAGGTTACTTTAACTTTGACCTCTCCGACAGGATTATAGTTACACTTTCTAGATTTATGACCTAATAGTTAATTATCTGACTAACGATCCTCGAAATAAAAAAAATTAAAATTTCCCTTCCTTAAAGTATACAGAAAAACTCACCAATTAGTTATTTATTGACAAATTATCTAGTAATTGGGATTTTATACCATGGAAGTAATCATTGCTTATCACTTTTTGTTCTATTTCATAATGAATGCTCTAAAATGTCACTAAAAGCTTTAGAGATATCTAAATCCAAACATAAGTGGGTCTTGGAAATGAATCCCCATTGCTCCAAGCATGCTCGCCCTTTTAGCCTTGGGGGCGTTATTATATTACGGTCAATCCCACTCTTCGTTGCTCAAAGAGTAGTTCGAGAGTTGACGATAGGTGGTGATGACTAGCTGCCTTCACTCTAGTCTTACACTGCTAAATTAGGGACGGCTAGTGCGGATAACCCTCGTTCATCTTTGCCCGAAATTAAAAACAAACAAACAAACGCTCGTGGTTGCTAGTTTGTACGGACTTGGAAACTCGTAGATTCACTGTTCGTATTCCGTTGCTACATAAACGAGCTTTGAGACCATCAACTCCCACAATTCGTTCATACAAGAAGAAATAAAGAGCTTATGGAAGGTTCTATTGATTAGATAGCTGCTCTCCAGCTTTCACCTCAATATTAAGGAGCGCTACGCGAAGAGTTTTTACTTGCGTGAAAATGTTAAAAACAAAGGCATACCTTTGTATAAAAATAAAATATATTTAATTACTGGTTTCAGTCTTCAGATGTTCTCTTATCCCTAGCTCTCGAAAGGTCAGAGCATCTATAAACTATTAACTTCTCACTAACTGGATATCAATAAATAAGTTAAGAAACTAAGTTACTTCATTTTATATACTTTGTATGAAAACAATTTTGAATATGTAAATAAATAAATGACGTGACACTTACCATTAATATAAAGCCTAGATGAACAACATGTATCAAACCTACATGTTCATATTATTTGGCGTCTCGTCAGTATTGTGACCACACCGAAAACTGATCTCACTCTGGAAGGGCTTATAAGTGTCCTGTCCAAAGTAAAATATTTATATTTTCATGAAGATGTCTTCAGATGGTGAATGTAAAATTCAACGATGGAGGTGGCTCTTATATTCAATGTTATTGGAAAAAAAGGGAATACGGATCAGCGTGGGGTATCAGAACCATCCAGAAAGTGACTTACAATAAGTCACACCCAAACAATTCTAAACAAAGTTAGATGAGAATCCACAAAACAGACATCAGTGAAAACTTTACATTTCTTGTACTACGATATGCAATATAATTAAGAAGGATAATGTGGAAGAGCTTCTTTTCGAGTGTCTGTTTTATCAAAGGTTGAAAAATTCATTAATAATAACCAAGAACTATTTAATCATTACTTCCCTGTGTCAAGGAAAATAGCACTTCCAAATAGTCATCCGACACGGAATTCCTAACAAAGCATACAACTTGAAATGAAGTTGAGATACTAACTAAAGCTTTCAACAACCTCGCCCATAGAAGACAGAATCAGGAATGTTATATTGAAACACTTATTGTATTTATTTGTTTGTTTGTTTTTTAATTTCGCGCAAAGTTACACGAGTAATATCTGCGCTAGCCGTCCATATTTTAGCAGTGTAAGATTAGAGGGAAGGCAGCTAGTCATCACCACCCACCATCAACTCTTGGTCTACTCTTTTACCAACGAATAATGGGATTGACCGTCACATTTAAATCTTCCACAGCTGAAAGGGCGAACACGTTTGGCGTAACGGACTTCAAACCCGCGACCCTCGAATTACGAGTCGAGCACCTTAACCACCTAGCTTTGCCGAGCCAAACGCATCGGAAACATGAATTATATACTTAAAAGATCTGTTCAACCTTCGTCTTAAATCTTGGTATCATCCCTTCCAATGGGATTTAGCCACGCTAAATATTTTGTCGAAAACCAACTCAGCCACTAAAGATCCTAAAACTTGCAAACCAATAACCTTACTCATAAGTATACGCAAGCTCCTAGAGAAAGTAACAACTCGTTTATTATTTAGAAAAAACGCACCAAAAAACAATTATTTATCAGAAATGCAGAAGGCATCACACAAAACCAGACAAACAAAAGACCACTAAGTTAGGTTAACAGAAACAATAATTCAAGGTTTCAACAACAATTACATAACTGTAGGATTATTTCGGGATGCTTAGTGTGGCACCAAGGACTAAGATTCAATTTCCCACCAGTAATAACCAGATGGATTTCCAGCTTCCTATCTAACAGAACAGTCAGGGTGAAAATCGATAATGTCATATCAAATCTAATAACATTATCAGCAGGAATACCGCAAGGGCTGTTCTAAGTATCCTCTTATACATTCTGTTTGTAATGATATACCCTTCCTAAAATTAACGTATGAGCAAACACTCCAGTATGCTTCCCCCACACCAGTGGCACAGCTGTATCTCTGCGGACTTACAGTTATATCAACTAAAGTTTACACAGGAATCCTTTACTCAAGAAAGATAATGAAGTGATGACGAACGAAAACAATAACAGCAATATATCTATACATGTAAAGCATGCATACGTCTAAAAATAGAATAAGACAACATCATTGCAGTCAGTATGTCACATCCCAGCGTAGTCCACAAAATTAAACACTTAGAATAGGATTCCGACTCCCTCAATATATCCATGGAAACACCTTGAGAAAATTAATAAGACAAAGAGAGAAACAACACTCGTCAATAAATATGTCAAAAACCAATTAACTGGATTAATGAAGCTGCTTCCCTCATTAGACGCCACCCCCCAAAAAACTTCTAAACACACTATACACGTCCTGACCTTTCTCACAGTTTTGGGTACTGGTTAGGTAAATATTTAGTGCCTTACCAGTAAAAAGTTGGTTTTCTCGGGATAGTCCCGATTTCCCAAAATATGCATAATACTTTAGATTTAAAGATCCCGCTGTTTACTTACTGAAGGCCAATAATATATTTACAGGTAATTTATTTAATGAATATTCATAAGAAAATTAACTCAAGAAACAAAAACTTCGTATCTTATAACATTTACCTAAAGTAAGAAGTAAAATGTGATTGTGTTTAATTGGAACTTGTGTGTTTAGTCCAACCTCTTGTTTCCATCTCAACGAACCATTGATCGGTTTCATCCTTAACTTCAGTGTCATATTATTACAACAGGTATCAACTTGTGCTATTCGTTTCATCTTCGGTTTTCTAGCATTGAATCTTCAGACAATAATTCACGTGACAATTATTTGCTGATTGTGACAGATACCTGGTGGGTATGCACATATATAGTTTTGGTTTTGCTTCATCACGTAGGAACTTTGAGAAATAGACAGTTAACTGTTTACCGGCAATAACGTATTTAATTGTGTTTATGTTTCTAATACGCTATTAAGTTCAACGTAATTAAAAGTGTTTTGCTTCTGATGTCCGGTACATCACGTTGCAGTGTCCAACAGTAGTCAGCAAGCATTGACGGATTCCAAATGCCCTGATATCATTTTTCCATTGCAACAATGTCCTGGTGAAACTGAAGATTTCAATGAAACTGTACGTGATGGGCAAATTTGGGTGCGATTTTCATGATCAGCAGACAAACATCTACACGGGACACCCAACAGTGTTCAAGAAGCAAAAACTTTGTTGTGCAGTGTTATTAGTTTAAAGAACATAGTACATTTCTTTGTAAAGTCCCCACCATTTGGCTACGAAATGGGGGTAAAGAGAAACAGATAGATTTGACTGCCCCTAATTATTTTTCAGACTCATTCGAGGCTCGAAAGATACTTAACGAAAATAACAACTGTGGATGGATGGTTGGATCAGCAACACATGTCAAATGTGCATTAGTTGCTTCATGGACTGTAATTGCTTGGTGAAACTCCAAAATTGTTTTAGTATAATATACTTAAACCCAGTTTAGAACTTATTCAATATACTGTTAAACATTTTTTTAAATATAAATGCCCTATATTAATGCAAGATGCACGTGTGTATGTTTCATAATTTGTTTGTTCATGAACTACTTCCACAGTTTGGAAGCTAGCAGAACCAAACTTAGTATGCAGGGTTAGGGTGGCTAGAAGGTATCCTTGCTTATATGACGTAACATTTCACTCTTATTTATTTGGGGTATCAAAGGGGGCTAAGACGTTCCCAGAAAATAACTCAGGGATGGTTAGGTATAAAGATAGGTTTGCATGGTCGCTAAGCTCAATTCTGTCATCTAATTTTGTGTTTGGTGTTCCCATCAGGATTCCTTGGGTATCAAACTTGGACTAAGCTTGGTACACGTGCTGTTGTACCATTGGCCAAGTGCTCTAACAGGTTTTATGGTGAGGGCACGTCCCACTCTTGGGGTGGATACAGAACTAATTAGGAATGATAGAGGAACTTCATCGGTAGCCAGGCATGGCCAGGTGGTTAAGGCACTCGACTCGTAATTCGAGGGTCGAGGGTTCGAACCCTCGTCACACCAAACATGCTCGCCCTTTCAACCGTAGGGGCGTTATAATGTGACGGTCAATTCCACTATTCGTTGGTCCAAGAGAAGCTCAAGAGTTGGCGGTGGGTGGTGATGACTAGCTGCCTTCCTCTAGTCTTACACTGCTAAATCAGGGACGGCTAGCGCAGACAGCTCTCGTGTAGTTTTGCGCGAAATTGCAAAACAAACAAATAAATTTGTAAATATGACTAACTGACTAATGTTGTTAAAAAGGCATAGCTCTCTTCTGCCTTAACCTTATGCAAAGCTAAACTTACGTAAATGAATTACATTACCTTGGCTAAAAGCGTTTTCCTTAGCTTTTCTTACAAACTTAGTAATAACAGGTAATATCAATAACCATTTTACACACTACTAACGAGCTAAAAAACAATATTATCTATATTATATAATAACGAGCATGCTCTGTGAGTCGCCAAATAACAACTCGCCATAATATTATGAGTTTCTGTAAAAATAGAGATATAGTAAAAAATAGTGATGCTGACCAAGACGTAGCCATTAATACAGCCAAATAAAAGACTTCCACCTTGGTTAGATGCAAGAAAAACTGCAGCAAAGAATGACTATTAGATTTTCCTATCTCACTTCCATCCCCCACTAGGACAGCGGTAAGTCTACGGATTTACAATGCTAAAATCAGCTGTTTGATTCCCCTCGGTGGGCTCAGCAGATAGCCCAATGTGGCTTTGCTATAAAACACACACACACACCTCATTTCCGACATTAAACACCCCCTTATGGTGTTGTACATTTCTTTAGGTTCACGTAATTTGATTACGTACAATTATCTCGATTTGGTTGCTGAGAAAAAGTTTACAACAGACAAATTTACCAATATACACCTTTCGTTTAGTTTGAACAATTATCAAGCTACAAAAACAACAAATTATTAATGGACGGAGTTATGGCAACGCCCACTGTGAGTTTGCACCTTCTCAAAATCACCACATTCTGTTATGTTTTTCTGCCCATTCCTACCCTGTTTCTTCACTTTTTGGTGCTTCCATTTATACATTGGAATTTTTTTTAATTTAAAAAATAATATTTCTGGGCATCAAGAAAATTACTAAGACTGTAATTCTCACAATAATCACTAAAACATTTAAATATTTGTCAAAATTAACATAAAATAAACCTTTCTTTGTAATTCAATATCGAGAATAGTTGATTAATAATAGTTATAAGATGGAAGAATAGGAAATGGACTTTTTAAGCTTTATATTTAAAAACAAATGCCTTGCTATGGATGTTTTAAACTTACCCTACAAAAAATTACGTGTATTTCTAGTTTCACTTAGTTTTATCATATTTCTTCTTTTGTCTTACAATGTTTAAATGTTTGTTTTATAGCAATGCCACATTGGGCTCTCTGCTATATTCACCGCGGTGTATCTAACCCTGGATTTTAGCATTGTAGGTTCGTAAACTAACCACCGTCTCATAAGGGGGGGCTGCTATATATGATCAAGTTACTAAAACACATTACTTTTACAAAGTTTATGTAACTGAAACAGAACAAAAATCTTAAGTGATTATTTTAAAATGTTGAAAAATACAACTTTTTCGTAGTAAGGATTAAAATAATTTTAAAAGTACTCAAGTTCTCCAATAGTTTTGCTGTTTTTGCATTTGAGACTCAAATTTCACAGAAGAATAAAAGCATATTTAACTGCACAACCATTAAAAAAGTTTGTTTTTCATAAATCATTTTAAAATACACGAGCCACTTTATTGTTTTCTTTGAGTTTGTTTGTGTTTTTTTTTTGTAAGAGAAAGCGGATATGACGATGACCTAACCAGATGATATGTTTTCTTCGAGGTTCTCATTAATCTTGGCATATTTCCAACTAGTGATTTTTCCTTAAATCCTGACAAGATAATTTAGTAATTTGGAAGATCGGGATAATTGCATTTTTCTCGATGGTTTGTGGACAATATTACCCCTGATGTCTGTCGTAACTGAGTGATTAATTACCCTGTTGGAAGCAGAGCCTATAAAACTCCACGAAGTGTAAATAATTGACTTCAGTTTTCTTAGGATCGTATTGTTTTATATCACGACGTGCAGTATTTCCTCAAACTAAAGCCAAACTGAAACCTAAAGAACTTGTTGAAATGATAGTCAAATGCATCGTCCAAGAAGTAAAGGTCGCATATATATATATTTACATAACCTATTTTTTTCGTGTGAAATTTTATAGCAAAACCTAAAGATTAAATGAAATTTAAATTTATAAGTTATTTAAATTTCAAAGTTGTTTTGCGATAAAATGTAAGAAATCGTTCCTTGTCCAGAAAAAAATATAAGTGCATACAGGAGCAGGTAAAATGTATGACATTAAACGTATAGCATCAGTAGGCATGTGTGACAAACTGTTACTATTGTGATTTGAAAAGACACTCAATGCAGGCGTCTATGGCATAGTAACGCAAACGTAAGTCCTTTATTTAAAGGCTTAACTAGACTAGACAGTAAACAAGTGTGCTTGCTGTTGTTGGTTTACTTTCGCGTAAAGGTAACTGAGGGCTATCTGAGCAAGCATTTTACTTTAAACCGATAAACTGGAGAGAAAATAACTAGTGGACACCATCAACCGTCAAATATTGGAATTCCTCGTATTTGACCGTCACTCTTATAACGCACAATTAACCCAAGAGTGCGGAGTCTGATTTATTTTTATATGATAATAAGAAACGAACAATGGACATGTAGATTAACAGCTAAACATCAAAGAGACATGCTATTTGGTAAACAAACTAAAGAAATGGTGGGAAAGACGATTTCAGCGTCAAAAAGAACTTTTACCAGGGGGCGTTGATCCCAGAGTTGACATGGCCAACAAGCTAACAACGTTTAAAATTGACAAAATTTTTCTTCACTACTGCATTCATTTAAGTGAACTTACGCTGTATCATTTTCAATAGTTGCCCTTGACTTACCGTCTTATAATATCTTTCATTTTCAGTGCTGTAGAAGTAGTGGGCATATAATAAAAAAACCACCAACCAGTTACAGTTTACTTATTGAAATTTTAGCATAGATGCATTAACCGTCCCCAATTTTTCAAGTGAAAGATTAGAAGGAAGGCAATTAGTCAAAACCACCCATCGCCGACACTTGGGCAACTGTTTATCAACAAACAGTGGTATTGACCCTCACGCCATAACGCCCCATGACTGAAGAGACAAGCATGTGCAATGACTGGGTTAAATCCTACGAGTTATAGTCTGCGAGTCGAGTGTTTTAATCATCTGGTTTTGTAACGCCCTCTCGACTACGAAAAATAAAATCTTATGCTAACTGCTTACGACAATTCTCACTATAAAAAATTAATTTCTATTTTTCAGTATGTTTATTTTCGTACGATTTTTGGTCGGCTTATGAGGTAAAATCTGTAACATTACCAATCCGTGTTCTAACATGTTTTCCGTAGGTTTAGGGCAACCTATTTTAACGTTACCAATCAGTGTTTTAACATGTTTTCCGTAGGTTTAGGGTTACTTATTTTGCCGCCTTATACGAATTTATAATGTGACGGTCAGTCCCTTGGTAAAAGAGTAGCCCAAGAGTTGGCGGTAGGTGGTGATGACTAATTGCCTTTCCTTTAGTCTAACACTGCTAAATTAGGGACGGATATCACAGATAGCCCTCGTGTGGCTTTGCGCGAAATTAAAAAAAAAATATTTAATTCTTTATATTTTCAGAAATTTCACTTTTTTTCACTGTTTTTGTTTTTGAATTTCGCGCAAAGCTACTCGAGGGCTATCTGTGCTAGCTGTCCCTAATTTAGCAGTGTAAGACTAGAGGGAAGGCCATCACCACCCACCGCCAACTCTTGGGCTACTCTTTTACCAACGAATAGTGGGATTGACTGTAACATTATAACGCCCCCAAGGCTGAAAGGGCGAGCATGTTTGGCGCGACGGAGATGCAAACCCGCGAACCCCAGATTGCGAGTCGCACGCCTTAACACACACGCTTGGCCATGCCGGGCCTGGACAGCACTACGTTTACGGACTTGCTTCGTTAAAATCCGGGTTTCGATTCCCTGCGGTGAACACAGTAGATAGCCTAATGTAGCTTTGCTATAGAATTAAAGAAACGACAACAAAGTGTTCATAAAAGCAACATTTCAATTTATTTTGTTCAAATTAACGGTTTTATTCAGTCGTTCAACGGGTCTTATTCGTATCACGATTAATCTCAGATATATAATCACTGTGAGTTTGCACCAGATTTGTTCTCCATCAGCAAAAGTGGAATTATTAGTGAAAGGAGGACGAATATGTTTTGATGTGACAAGCATTCGATCCCGCGATTCTCAGATTACAAGTTGAGCGTCCTAACCATGTCGGGTTCAATTGAAACAAAGGAGATATACTTTTCGGAGTTATTTTCGTCACTCGCAGGTAGAGGGCCTGCAATTCGTATTCCAGCAACTCTCTTGATCTCATTTTTGGCAAGTTGACGATGTAGTTTAAGTGATTTAGTTTCGTCTATTTTAAATTTCGCTCAAAACTACTCGAGGGCTATCTTCGATAGCAGCCCCTAATTTATAATTGTAAGACAAGAGGAAAAAGCAGCTAGTCATCACCACCCACCGCCAACTCTTGGGCTACTCTTTTACCAATAAATAGTGGGATTGATCGTCACATTTAAAGCTTCCACAGCTGAAAGGGCGAGCATGTTCGGTGTGACGGAGATTCCAACCCGCGACCCTCATATTACGAGTCTAGTTAGTAGCTTAATACACTGAACAAAGAGATTTGTTCTTCATGTTGCTGAAAACCCTCTTGCACTCTTTCAGTGATTTTGTTTTGGACCTCGATGGTTTCACTGTAGAACAAGGGTAAGTTTATAATAACTGTCGTATGAAAATTGTGTAATTTATTTTAGAATTAATCGCCTGTTCTTGTGTAATGTTTTAAATAATTTATATTTTCATTATAGCCACTCGTGCCATCCCGCAAGGCTAGCCACAAATATGAAACTTTGGGGTTTTGTATCTATTGCTTTCCTTCAGAAGCAAGACTTTGTGATTGACTGTTGAGAGAGTGCTGTCTTTTGCATCTAGTGCTTTAGGTCCGGACCAAGAATTTTTTACTTGTTCCTGTGAGAGTATTGTCTACTGCATTGAGTGCTTCTATTCCAGAACGAGACTTTGTGACTGGCTATTGTGAAAATAGCGTCTTTTTCAATAGAAACGGAACATTGTAGAACGCTTCATTTCTAATCGAAGTTCACGAATGACATCAAATTTGCTTTTCCATCATGTGTTATGCAGTGGCTCCACACTTCAAGGGCAATATAGCATCTTGTATCAATGGTTCCTAATGATGAAGTGTAATACGCAATGACATGAATTTGGTTTATATCAAGTTGAAAGACGTCACTTCCTAGGTGAAATAGTGGCAGCATCGGCCAACACGAAATTCAGAGATTCAGTATTGTATGATACAGAACACCATAGCTTTGTCCTTTCATTTTATCGTGTCTTTGGCCTCAAATCTTCGAGTGATAGCGTTCGAGTTTCTTCAAAACAGTTTGATAATATAAGTACATTTGTCTTTTAACTTCGAGAAAACACTCGTTGATCATGGTTTTGCCATTAGTTGAAGATTCCATAATAACTATGTACATCCACCGATCCCCCTCATTCGTTTCTGAGTGATCTACGTGAATCTTGAGTCTGGGTCTTCATGGGTAACAAATGAATCAGATAAATCCAGAAGTTTTTTGGTGGGGGGTTATATTTCGAAATAGTTATTATAGATCTATTGTGTAGTTCTTTTCTATAATGCAGAATGTTTTTTGAGAGGATCAAATATGGCCATATGTAGAAAAGGTTTAAAAAAAAATTCCCGTTTTTAAATGTATAAAACTTCCTGTGATTTTCACCAAGACCAGTATTTCCATGAAGGAACCATTTAAGTTCAGCTTATTGCCTCTCGTTTAATCGGTTGACTTCATCCATAATCCTAACATTTTAGTTAGTTGTAACATTTCCAGATGACCTTCTAATATATTATGTCAACTTAAAAGTACTGATAGTTTCTTTTACGTTCTTTGTCTCGCTTGAAGAGAGTGGAAAATTAGCTTTGTCCAAAATATTGCAGCATTAAACAACAACAAATAACAACAAGTGAGTCATGTATGACCGAATGGTGAGCCCATTGTTTTGACATTTCTCCTCTGTGGACAAACACTATCGTGTGATTTTGAAAAAGTCAAATGCCGTAGTTGTAACGGAGTAACACCTGTCGTACCTTTGAACTGGTCGAACTAGTTTTACCAAATCAAATACACCTGCGTTTTCCCTCATTTTTTACGGTCAGAAAAGTCATTGTCTTCGTCATGAGAAGCCATAGTTTCTTTAGTGTACAAAACGATTTTTGGATAATCTTCACTTTTTCTCATCTCAGGCACTATGATGAATTGATTGTTCAGATTAGGTTGTAGGTTATGAATTAGGAGTGCTTCCTTTTTTTTTTCTTAGGACTCATTCATCTTTTACCGACTCTTTGAGGTGACCACATAGGTGGTTGTAAATCTTTAATCAGCCACCAGAATCAAGATAAAATGCCAACTTTAAAAAATTCGCTGGTGGTATACAAATGTTTTGTGTTCTTGCTGCAGATAAGTCTGTATTGAAATAAGGACTCAAACTTTAACTACAACAAGTGCAAATCCACAACAATTGAACTATACAACGTATATTTCTATAATTCGTACAAAGTTACATAAACAATCCTGCAACAAATTACCGCTTCTAAAAATAACTAAATTTAACACTTAACCCATCTGAATCATAACACTCGAATAAACTTAAATAGTTATAATATCCAACAGGAGGCGCTTCTGCACATATTTTGTTTCTGCACATATTCTGCACAGTTCTAATATTTTAATTATTATAGTTTCAAAGAACAGTGGAAGGTAAATCACAGGTGAAATATCAACATATTGTTCATGTTCATATTTAGTACAACAGAAACTCAGTATAAGTGTTTGAATTTAGTGAACAGTTAATATTGTGTTGATTTCTTTTGTTTCAACATCATAACTGCAGTCAGTCTTTCAGACATTGTTGCAACATATTTAAACAGAGGATCCTTTGGAATTTTTACTCCAAATGTCTCTAATATACTCCGATAAAGTAATTTTTGACTTGTCAAGTTTTTGATCTACCAAATACAGATCTGCTTAATTGGGTTGAGGTCGGAACTCTGTCGGGACCATTGCATCGTTTGAATGACTCCAGCAGCTTCTATCTTAGCTAAGTAATTTCTGAATGAGTATTTGGGGTCAATATCTTCTTGGTCGTGTAATTCTTGGCCAATAATACGCCAATCATTGGATATACCATGACGGATCAGTATCTGATGGTACTTGCGCTGATCCATTATTCCATTTAATTTGCAAATATCTTCTGTCGCCTCACCAGAGAAACACCGCCATGTCATTCCACTGTCTCTCCCCATGCTACATTAAAATAAATATCTTCCACCTTCCTTCCGCAGGACGCACAATCTACACTTTAAACCAAATATTTCAGACTTCAACTCATCCATCCATAACATCTTTTCCCATCATCAACAATCTAGGTTTTGTATTTTAGGCAACTTTCAGTCTCGTGACAGTACTTAAAGACCAAAGGAAAGTTTTTAAACTGCTAAATATTCAAATATTTCATTTTCGTTGAGTCTTCTTAATACTGTAGATCTGGACATTTTTATGTCATTTGGTACATGGTTGTTTACCTCATGCTTGAGATCAGTGTCAGTCTTCCTTCTGTCCCGAAGGCTGCATAAACAAAGATACCTAACATCAGTAACATTGGATCAGTATCAGGTGTTCGGCCTCTTCCCTTCCTAATTTCTAATCTACCTGTCTAAGCCTCATGATCTAGGGTGTACTTGACAGTGTTTGTGGAGAATTTCAAGTCCGCAGCCATTTGTTAGAGTCCAACCAGTATCATGTAAAGATTTTATGTAAACCTTCTGCTCTACTGGCAATCCTCTACGTTTTTCAGACCGTGGCATGAAAAAAATAATAATATATGGTGTTAAACACTATTTTTAGCAACGTTTATTTGTGAAATGCTATTAAACTGATTTCTTCTGGCATATACCGATATCATATGCTAGTTCTTTGCTAGCTTTTTTGTATATAGCTAAGATAGTATGTTCATTCAAGTAGAACCCTTATGACAGGACCTTGGTACAAGTATGTGGGAATTCTAAAAAATGATAAGTGTTCTTACCCTGGCTAATTCTGTTGTCAATAGGAATCAGTGAACTATTACTGCAGTGCTTAAATTTACATTATGTAATGTCATGGAAGAATTAGCTTCATAAACTGTAAATAATAACAATATGTCTTAACACTATTGCACAGTAATGTAATTATATTTTTCCTATTTTACACATTGTTTCAGCTGTTGAAAAGACTTTCAACAAATAAAGTTTTTGCCCGTGCTATTTCTGAAACTTACTAATGTTTGTTCCTCACCTTATGGCATCAAGAACTGTCACAAGGTAACATCTAAGTGTCTCGAAGGAGTTTGAAAAATGCTGCCTATCAGATATACCTCAAGAAGAATCTACTGGTAACGTACACACAATATAATGACTATTTAATTAAAATCAACTGAAACTTTCATCTTTTATGGGGTATATATTGGGAGTCTATGGTAGCAAAATGAAGCCCATTGATCTTTTTTGCAGAGATATAATACTTATTCGCTTTTTTTAAAGACATATGACATTCCTTAACCTGTCTGACACAAATATAATGTTTATTGACCTCTCTGGCAGAGATACGATCCTCATTAACCTTTCTGGCAGAGAACATGATGCCTAATGATCTCTTTGGCAGAGAACATGATGCTTAATGATCTCTTTGGCAGGGATGCAATGACTGTTGACTTCTCTGGCAGAGATATTATGTTCGTTAACCTCCCTGGTAGAGATATCATGATCTTTAACCTCCTAGAGATGTTATTCAGAAACTATTATGTCTGTTGACTTATCTGACAGAGATATAATGTCCATTGACCTCTCTGGCAGAGCTGTGATGTAAAATGACCTCTCTGATGGAGACATAATACATAATGTCTTACTGTATCCTGATGAAATCTGCAAGACTTCTGTAAATGGACAACTGAGACTACAAGTAGCAGTATTATAGAAAGTATAAAGAGAGTCACTAACAACATCCGTGTACGTAATTTGTGAACAGTGTATTCACTACAACTAAAGATGTCAGTTTAAATAAATAACAGTAATATATTTCCACCACGAATTCATTTTTATTCCTGTTCGAAGTTTAGAAATTAAAAGTATAAATTAATATAACATATTCAGTCGTTTTATGTACTTTAATTCAGTTTGTTGTTAAGCGCAATGCTACGCAATTGGCTATTTCTGTTCTAGCCATTACTGGTTTAGAAACCCGATTTTTGCCATTATAAGCCTTCGAGATTAACATTGAGCCACCAAGGGGGCATATCGTCTTTAATTAAACACGAAGTAAAATTGAAAAAAAGCTAATGAAATAACTTATTAGTAACAAATAAAAGCAAATGAACTAGGTTAGAGATTTCACACTGAGAAAAACTTTAGTATATTGTTCCTAGAATGTACACTTGAGGGAATACTTTCTCTGTAAGAACTTCAGTAGGATATATTATCTGTATTACGATATCATGGCCTGGTGGTTGAGGTTCTCGACCCGCATTCTGTGGGTCGGGTTTTTTTTTTCTTGTTATCGAACATAATCGCCCTTTCAGCTGTGAGAAGGGGTGTCATAATGTGACAGCCAATCTCACTATTTGCTGGTAAAGAGTAGCTCAGCTGGTGGCGGATGATGTTGACTTTTCTCTAATCTATCACTTCAAAATTATGGCCGGCGAGCAAAGATAACCCTCGAGTTGTTTTGCTCGAAATTCATAAACAAATAAATTATATAAAACAGTGTGGTTTCCTTTAAAAAAATTAGTAAGTCTAATTTTAAAAATGCAAATAACATACTTAGGACTCAGCAAATAGCCCAATGTGGCTTTGCTATAAGAAAAACACAAACATACTTGGTATAAGATTTCGCTTAGTATAGGAAGTGGTTGTACGATCAAAGTTATCCAATAAAGTAAGGATTAGAGACATAATTCATATCACAATGAGTGACTTTTACATTTTTGGAAGCAAAACCAAATATGAAACAAATGGATATATATTGAAAGATGCTATATGGTCCCTATCAACGATAAGATGACCTTTAAAACGTTCAATAGAACCAAGTGAAAGCTTGATAATGATCGGAGCACAGCGGGTTATTGTTGTTGTTTTTTTTCTCATCTTAGTATATATCATCTCTAGAGCACGATTCCTGCAATTATCGATGCTGTGTCTCGTGGTCACGCGCATCATCAGAATATCAACTAAAGTCGGCCTCTTTGATCTGAGACCAAAAGACGTCTTCTTATTTCGTTATTTCTCGAACGAGCTCACTGTACGAACCTTCAAAAATGACGCTGTAATTGTCTCAGCTGAAACCTTTTCTGCTGCTTGAAACAAAACGAATAAGCTTGTTGACGTCACTGATAATAATAAAAATCATTTTAAAACCTCTTTGAACGAGCGCCTTTATTGAGCATGATGCTTGAAGTTTGGTCTTAAAATCTTTCGTTCAACGTGCATTTTTTATCTATATGAAACCAAAAAGGAAATGAATAATTTATCATTTGTTTGTATAACATTGTTCTTTTTATACTTTGATCCAATTATACTACAGCGATCTCTGTCTAATTTAACATTTTCATTTGTTGCTCGGTAAACTTCCTTTTCTTGAAAATGTTTTTTTTTCTCTCCTTTTTTTATGTAATTTTCCACAAAGTTTCAACTTTCGCTTGCGGCAAAAGCCCACCTTCAATCAGTGTAATTCGGGGTACACAATATTAAATAAAACCTGGGGTTCTGAGTCAGTATTTGAAGTCTTGTAAAGAAAATGGTTTGGTATTTCCGGTCGATTTCATATTATTAAGGCATTATGTTTTTTTGTTTTTTTCAATATCCGCTTCTATTTATCAGATGTTATTACAATCTAGGGCTTGATGATAAAAGTACAAAATTTGGTGGGCAGCTAGATTACCTAATTATTTAAAAATTAGAGACACTTGAAATCGCATCTATGTCCATACTTTTTTATTATATAATCAATTATCACGATACACTTTCAACTTTGATGAGGTATGTTCTATGGAGATTCAGATTCAATCTCTTTAAAACAAAATTATTTGTCATAGAGAAGACGCGTGAAAAAACAAAATAAAACAAGTAATATCAGAGGTTATACAACTTTTTGATAGAGGCTATAATGCTATTAACAACTTTTCTGCATGTTTCAAACAGATATATGAGGATAACTTTTATTTCAAGCGCTTCAGTAAGTGCTAGACACTGCAAGTGAAAAAAAAAAAACCAAAAACTATCCCAGTGCCATCTGTAGGTTGTAATTAGAAAGATGAAAGCGTCTATCTTTTATTTTATTCCTTCTGCTAGAGAAAAAAAAAATGTTCTAACGACGCATCATTTGTGTAATCACAATAGCCAGGGAAAGCGCAGAAAGTAAAAATGGTTTTATTTAATCATTATTATTATGATACTTTCCTTTCAACGAAGTTAATTCTAGTCTTATAATCGCTACTCCTTCACTGACTGTCCATTTACCACATATTAGAAAATATAAAAAGCCTGTCAACTTTTGTAGCTGCTTTCTATTGACCCACGAACTTGAAGAAACAGTAACCAAAACATTATCTTCACGTAAGTTTGTGAAGTTTTAAAATAATCGTCACCTAAAAGATGGATTATTTAGATATGTTTACAATATGTTATGATAGGGTGTACGTATTGAAGTATGAATGATTTATATTATATAGAAATAGCAATAACGTATTGAAGTAGTAACGGTCTATTAGAGTACTAGTTCCTTTGTTTGAAGTTAAGCACAAAACCACACAATGGCCTATACGTGCTCGGCTTTACCACGACTATCGAAACCTGGTTTCTAGCGTTGTAAGTTGTCAGATATACCAGCCACCCGCTAGTACAGCGGTATGTCTCCGGATTTACAACGCTAAAATCAGGGGTTCGATTCCCCTCGGTGGGCTGAGCAGAGTAGCCCTTTGTGGCTTTGCTATATGAAAAACACACAAACACACTCAGACATACCGCTGTGCCTCTGGGAGGCCAGAGTGATAGTATCATGTGTGGTATGAGTTGTGGAGTATTAGATATTGGTATTTTATAGAGAGCACTGAAATGAATTTGATTATCAGTGTACTATTGGAATATTGGTTGTTTGTGTTTTGAATTTTGCGCAAAGCTACTCGAGGGCTATCTGCGCTATCCGTCCATAATTTAGCAGTGTAAGACTAGAGGGAAGGCAGCTAGTCATCACCACCCACCGCCAACTCTTTAGCTACTCTTTTGCCAACGAATAGTGGGATTGACAGTCACATTATAACGCCCCCACAGCTGAAAGATCGAGCATGTTTGATGCGACCGGGATTCGAACCCGCGACCCTCAGATTACGAGTCGAACGCCTTAACCCACCTAGCCATGTCAGAAATAGTATTGAAGTAATGATGTGGTATTAGATTAGCCATATGTTGGAATAACGATGATGCACTGGACCAATTACGATGTATTGAAGTAATAATAATAAAATAATGAATTAATTACGATTTCTTGTAATAACGATGATCCATCAGATTAATTACGATGCTTTGAAGTAATAACGCGTGTTGGATTAGTTGCGACGTGTTGGACTAATAAGGTTACTTTGGGTGAGTTGGGACGTGATGGTATAGTGGTGATGTTTTAAATTAGTTACGACGTGTTTGATCTGTGATGATTATGCAAGAATACAATTCAACAACATAAAACTGAGTGGTATTCAATGTAGGTACACTTCTCATTAAAAAATACTGAATTTAAAAGGACAGATAGACTTAAAAGTGTATAACACTGACAACAAATTACTCGTAAAACTACCGCAGAATATTTTAAGGGACTTAATTTGAATTATTCAGCATAATTAGCAATAATGAATGTCCTTTCAAACAATCAAACCGTTCAGATTATAATGAACTAGTAGTGGTCTACTAAGTATGTGAAAGGAGGACTTTGTCAGTGAGTGAACACTATGCATTTAAAGACTGGTTCCTTTCAAAATAAAACAAAACTTCACCGCTAACACAAGGTTTGAACTAGAAATAAAATCGTAAAACGAAAAGGAGAATATGGTATCATTTTACGAGTGACAAACTTGGCTACTCTAGGTGTGTAAAAAGATGCTAAGGCGTAGGAAGTGACATGATAAACAGAATTATCATTCAGTTTATCATGTTCTTCTTTCTATGTAATACTGTAGTTCACAATGAAGGATGAGGTAGTTGCATGTGGAGATAAACGCTTGCGTGCTGGTAGAGTGACCACGCTAAATAATGCTTTGTTCACGCCTGTAATCCAACATGGATGCTCTTCTATTAGATTTATTAATTGACTCTACTGAAACTTTATCCACGGATTTGTTTAAGGAGAAATAACGTGAACAAAACTTAAATTATGGAGTGTTTTTTTTTATCGCTTTTAAGCATTTATTAAACCGAGAAGCTCAAAAGAAATATTCTGAACAAACTGTACACTTTTTCTTTTAGATGTAAACCATCCAGTTCTCGTGGAACTGTATGGTACTTACACGCATTAATTAAAAGTTACTCAAACAAGATGAGTTTGATTGAATATAGCACAAAGGTACATAATGGGTTATTTGTGCTCTGTCACGGGTATCGAAAACCGGTTCCTAGCGTTGTAAGTCCGCAGACTATCCGCAGTGCTACTGGAGATCAGTGAGATTAGATGAGACAGAGTAAACTCTAAACATTACTTAAATTATACTGTAACAACAACTACGGAAAACATGAAATATGTTATTACACTATCAACCGCTAGATGTCGCTGTCACTGTTTTCACTAAACAACAACAAAAAAAGACGATTTTGTTCCTACATATAGATACAGTTGAAATTTGATGTGGCCTTTGAAATACAGTTATCATCAACTTCACAAATAATCTATTTAAGTAAGTAAAGTCATAAAATGAATACCTTGATTGACACCAAACTCGTTTTAAACACGAGTTTTTTTTGTTTTTTTTTTGTCATAAAATAAATGTATTGTCCGACATTTACCACACAATTTGTTTGTTTCATTTCACACACAATTTCTCCAGGACAATCTGCTCTAACCGCTATCTGACTACCATTCTTCTAATGTAACGTACGGCGCAGTAATTAGTATATATATTTTTTGTAGTAGCGGGGATCCAGTCAAGGACGATCTGTAGTCAGTGGGCAGTAGACACCCTTAGACACAAAAATAAGCAATGTTAAGATTACAGAAGTATGAAAATAAAATTAAAAATACACCAGGTTTTGATGTTACACATAGGTAGGAAAATGCATCAGATGATGTCATATTCATAACGAGATGTTCAAATAATACCTCAATCCAAACACAATGTGATGTAGAAATTACAGACACGCCAGAGCAGACAAACTTACACATTTAGATACAAAAAACATATTCTGACATGTTCAGATACAAAGATATAATGAAATATTATTCACATATGGACGTCGTTTATGGTTTATAGTGTACGATCACCTTCAAGAACGTCAAATATAGATATCTTAGTGAGGTACAATTTCTCAGTATTCATGAGTCACACATCAAACACAAACATAAGCCTGAAATACCAAAATAACTCAGTAGATCTCAACTAACATTTGGATAGTCATTATTATATTAATAATCCAAAATCAGGTCTATACAGATATAGCCAACTGCAGATATCACTCACAGACATGGGTATCGTCAGCTGTAGATACCACACACAGACATGGGTATCGTCAACTGTAGATACCACACATAAAGATATCGTTAGCTGCAGATACCACACAGAAAGATATCGTTAGGTGTAGATACCACATACAGACATAGGTATCGTCAGCCGTAGATACAGAAATCGCTAACTGTAGATATCTCATCCAAGTAAACTACAGACAGCACACTTAAATGTATTTAGAACGAGTATACAACACATAAGAAAAACAGTTTAAACCTTCAGTTACTTGAAGTACACCCTTTAAATAACATTATCTGTTTGAAGGATGATGGTCTTCAGTCAACTCTGAGGCTCGAAATTTGATAAAGAGAAAGAGAATTATAATCCATACACTGAAATTAATACACTGTTACGTGCATCTAGGGTGAAAAAAACTCTTACTATGGATGAATGGATAAAACTTTCAACCTATCGGCGATACACACATAATACCCTCAAATAAGATGACTTTATTAAAAGACATAACACACTTATTTTGGTAGTTTTGGCAAACATTATCTCCTACTTTCAGATGGAAATGGAACGAATTTTGTAATCCATTCATACCTAATATGTCTCTTGTCACGAATACAATTCCGTTTTCCAGTTATCTAATACGTTTTGCTTTCACTCACCTTGTTTCTTTTTAACTGTCTGAAGCACATATTTAACACTGTAGTTCATTACATTATAAACACAGTGTGTTCTACATTTATTTTAATCCACCTGGGGATTTACTTCGTGTAGTTAACATTGAGTGTATCATGTTTAAGTTTAGACTGATAACGAAGCTCCACACTTTAAACAACTACTGTAAGTATCGGTTTTTAGTTAACAGATTTTTGTTATTACATGTGTTGGCTATTTAAACAGATATTGTTTATTGTAACAAATGTTTATTTTAACAGGTGCCAGTTGTTTTAACAGATGTTGTTTATTTTTAACAGATGTTTATTTTAACTGGTGTTGTTTAGTTTTACAGGTTATGGCTATTTTAACAGGTGTTTATTATTACAGGGGTTGGCTGTTTTAACAGATGTTGGTTATTTCAAAAGGTGTTGTTTATTTTTATAGGTGTTGGTAATTTTAACAGGCATTGTTTATTTTTTACAGGTGTTGGCTGTTTCAACAGGCGTTGTGTATTTTTACAGGTGTTGGTTATTGTAACAGGTGTTGGCTATTGCAACAGATGTTCATATTTACAGGTGTTAACTATTTTAACAGACGTTGTTTATTGTAACAGATGTTTATTTCAAGAGGTGTTGTTTATTTTTACATGTGTTGGTTGTTTTAACAGATGTTGTTTATTTTAAGGGGTGTTGTTTAGTTTATTTTCATAGGTGTTGGTAATTTTAACAGGCGTTGTTTATTCTAACAGGTGTTGCCTATTTTAACAGGTGTTGTTTATCCTTTCAGGTGCTAACTGTTTCAATAAAGGTTGTTTATTTTTACAGGTGTTGGCTATTTTAATAGGTGGTGTTTATTTTTACAGGTGTTGGTTGTTTTAACAGATGTTTATTTTAAGGGGTGTTATTTAGTTTATTTTTATAGGTGTTGGGAATTTTAACAGGCGTTGTTTATTTTTACAGGTGTTGACTATTTCAAGAGGTGTTGTTTATTTTTATAGGTGTTGGTAATTTTAACAGATGCTGTTTATTTTTACAAGTGTTGTTTATTTTCACAGGTGCTGACTATTTTAGCAGGTATTGTTTATCTTTTCAGGTACTAGCTGTTTCAATAGATGTTGTTTATTTTTTACTGGTGTTGACTATTTTAATAGGTGTTGTTTATTTTAACAGGCATTGGCTATTTTAACAGATGTTGTTTATTTTAACAGATATTGTTGATTTTAACAGGTGTTGGCTATTTTAAAAGATGTTTATTTTTACAAGTGTTTGCTATTATAAGAGATATTGTTGATTTTAACAAGTTTTGTATATTTTTACAGATGTTGGCTAATTTAACAGATGTTTATTTTTACAGGTGTTGGCGATTTAAACAGATTTTTATTTTTACACGTGTTGGCTATTTTAACATGTGTTGTTTATCTTTACAAGTGTTGGCTATTTTAACATATGTTGTTTATTTTTACAGATGTTTGCTATTTTAACAGATGTTGTTTATAGGGGTTGGTTGCTGTAGGAAGAAGATCCTAAGGGTAACGCCCCTTCAGTGGATCCGTTGTAAATATGTGGGCTTCCAATTCTAAAAGTCAGATTTCGATACCAGTGGCGGGCAGAGTACATATGACCCATTGTATAGCCTTCTGCTTAAGAACAACTAAACCAATTCAAAGTTAACTGTTTTAATGCAGCATTCACAATTTCCTATATAATAACTATTGAGTGTTTCTATGTATATTGTATTTTTAAGATTATTAAAAATACGTAGATAGAACTTCCTTAGTATCTCTGCATGACTATCTTTCTCTGATACGACTGATACGTGTTTAAAAAGGAAGCAATGCTTTGAGATCTCAGACACTATAATTTGACGTAATGTAAACACTTACTTACGCTACAAATATGGTAAAATATAAACCAATCAAGAGCAAGCCAAAACAAGACATCCAGGTCGACTTTTAAAAAATATGGCAAACATCTTTGATTTGACAATCATGATAATAATAACACAGGTTGTACCTACTGTTTAATTTACTTACAAGACATTTCTTTACCAATTACTCAAAATGACCCCCAGGCAAAATAATCCATTATAAACATGTGCCCTCATCACTTGACATGCGCTCTTTTTGTATCGTTACGTGATTTATTTGAATCTCGTCATGAGTTGTCATTTGATGTGCATAGCCTTAACTTATTGTGGTGCTAGGCTAGTTATTCGATAAAGATACATTGTCTATTGCTTCAATAGAGCCATAAAAAATAAACACCAAATTCCTGCATTTGTAACTAATTTCTTTATTAGTTTCTCATAATAAGTAATATCTAAATTACAGTTCTAACACACTTGTAAAGCCGAGTTTTAGTCAAAATTATTTCAAAATCAGAAAGAAAGTGACATTTCAGGTCTTAAATTAATGTTTTTGTAAAACGTGGCAAGTATTCAAACACTGGCATACGGATCCTGTGATTCAGTCCCGTTAAACTGTACCCCAAATCCCCAGCTAGTACCTCGAAAAATCAAAATAAAAAAAAACATGCTCGATATCATATTGAAGCTAAGGAAAATTCCCGCGTCAGTGGGGCCCGAGCCTCTAATCTTTTAAGCACCTAGCGACACCTCTCTGTGTGACGACGCCATCTTGAAATTGCCGCGCTGTTAAAGAACTAACAAAAAACGCTGCGTCGTATAGCAGGTGTGTTACCAGTAAGCCTAATATGATCAGGCAGCGAGCTTGGTGACAAAGACAAAGAACAGCTGGAGAGAAGCATCCTGGGATATTACACGCGTGTTGAATATCTTCCTAACTTCACACCACTTTTACTATTTTGCTCTTAAGATATAACTGAAACCATTTTATGCACTAGGGAAATCTAGGGATATGTCCCCAACTACTTGTTTTACATCCGAATGGAAACTAAATACGATGGGGAATTACCGAACAACAGTTAAGGAAACGGTGTCCAGTGAAAGGCCCTCACCGAACCAAGTGTTTTGAGTTGGTTTAGTATGAAGAACAAACTTGACCTTATACGTGTTATCCAGCAGTTCGCGGACGGGAATATCGCGTCATAACTACCTTGCTGAGCCCTAGAATTTCATGAAAACAAACGAAAACAGTCACATGAAATTCATACATGTTTTATCATTGTACTTGTATTTTAGTTCACGATAGTTTAGGGAGGCAGTGTGCCGAACCGACAATGTTGAGACATTGTTATAAGTCTGTCTGTGTGAACTAGCTGTTTTTTGTTTTTACCTTCTCAAAGGGCCCAGCATGGCCAGGTGGTTAAGGCACTCTACTCGTAATTTGAGGGTCGCGGGTTCGAATCCTCGTCGCACCAAACAAGCTCGCCCTTTCAGCCTTGGGGGCGTTATAATGTCATGATCAATCCCACTATTCGTTGGTAAAAGAGTAGCCCAAGAGTTCTCAGTGAGTGGCGGAGACTAGTTGCCTTTCCTCTAGTATTTTACTGCTAAGTTAGGGACGACTAGCACGGATAACTCTCGTGTAGCTTTGCGATAAATTCAAAATAAACCAGATAAAGTAGGCTTCCTTCCGTAGCCATCAAATAATTCAATGAAAATAAATATGGTTACCGTTTCGTCATATGTGCGATTTTGAAAACAATGTATATCCTCAAGGTTTGACCTCAATACCTCAGTTTGACGTCATCATAGAGTTTCTGGTTTTGGATACATATATAAGAAATATATGGAACTGAATAAGCTTTCACAAAGATTGGTTTGATTTCTCACGAACTAAAGTCGTTGTTTTTTCAGAGTTCTGACGCGGCACTACTAATATTCGTGTTTCAAAAGGGAAAGACAGAAAGAACGAAAAGAAAAGGAAGAAACAAAGAAACTGCGGCTTAAAGTGAAATGTGGAAAATCGTTTGAAGTCTATCTGATTTTTTACTCCAAATCTTAGACCGATTTATCAGTCTATTTTGAAAGAAATACTAAAAGCCTATGTAGATAAAAAATTACTCTACTTTCGTAATTTGAGGGTCGCGGGTTCGAATCCTCGTCGCACCAAACAAGCTCGCCCTTTCAGCCTTGGGGGCGTTATAATGTCATGATCAATCCCACTATTCGTGGTAAAAAAGTAGCCCAAGAGCTGGCGGTGGGTAGTGATGACTAGCTGCCTTCCCTCTAGTCTTACACTGCTAAATTAGGGACGGCTAGCGCAGATAGCCCTCGTGTAGCTTTGCGCGAAATTCAAAAAACAAAACAAAAACAAACAAACAAACTATCTTAGATTAATATAATTTTACTTTTTACTATGTATATGTTTTATAACATATTGTTTAAGTATTTTGTATTGATTTTGTTTTTCCCCTTGATGTTCACAAACCACAGACTTTAAATGTTTGTGTTCTTTTAAAATGTTATCTTATCTGTTGGTGTGATGTTGCCTCTGGAATATTTAGAATTATACATTTTTTCTTGTTATAGCGTGTTCGTTGTATTTAAAACGTTTTACCTTAGTTTTAAGCCTACTGTGTAGCTGCTGTTTACAAATAAGTTTTTTTTGCCTTTCATTCTTTAACTACTATTCGGGGATGACTAAATTTTTAAGTACTTTTTTGTTATCTTGGTTTCTTTTGAATTTCGCGGAAGACTACACGAGAGCTATCTGCGTTAGCCGTCCCTAATTTAGCAGTGTAAGACTAGATGGAAGGCAGCTAGTAAGAGCGTGGCAGCTCCTGGTCTACTTTTGTTTCATTGAATAGTGGGGTTTGACCGTCATTTTTCAGAGTATCCAAGACACCCAAAGTGCTAAACGTGTGCTTGCAGCAACAAATCACAAACCATGAATGCTTGGGCTCATTATACAAAAAAAAAAAAAAGCGAACCATTAGGCTACGCCCAGCCCAATTATTAAATTTATTTTTTTCCCCCTTTCTAGTCCTTATAACCAAATTTTATTCAAGCGAGACTGCTATTCATTGTGCCACGATACGCCTCGAGCCAATGAATTGCACATCTGTTTTAGATCAAAGGTATTATTCTACAGACTACAGCACATCCCGATCACTGAAAACTAATATTTTATTTTATATATGATCCGAACTTTGAAACATTGTCACTAGGGGCCTTTCCTCATCGATGAATACGGAGTGATGCTTATAACTTATATAAATATCTAGTAGAATTCACTACTTAAAATTGTGTAAACGTTCTTGTACATATAAAAAAATGGGGAAAAAAACACACTTAATATTGTAAGAGTTAAAACAGATATATCAAGGACGAAATATTTAGCCAGCGAAATAATTGATATATACATATTATATATAGTAACAGCTTGAAATCAACAGCAGTTTTAATTGATTTTAAAAAAGTTTGATTTAAGCTTTGTAGTAAAGGAAACGCGAAGAAAAAGTTCCCGTAAGACGCGTCTTAAAATCTGCTTTTAGTTACTTTTGAGATTTATGATTATAAAACGCTTTAAATCTTTCATTCAACATCCACGTTTACTTTTACCCGACAAAACAGTTTCACACAATAAGGTTTTCACACGGGTATTTTATCATCGTGAAAATGAAAGAAGACAAACAAAGTAGGCCCTAGTGACCAAAATGTATTGTTATTTTTTATGGTGCACATATACAGATTTTTACAAATAAAACCAACATATTCTGTTTTTTAATTATTGATTTAATTCTAAGATATGAACATTTTGTTAATGTTCCTCATGCTGTAGTTGTACGTGTGACAAAGCAAACTAGTTTTTGAATTCATACACAGCTTAATGCACTCACTTTTTATAATCTATTTCTCAATATGATTCATAAATTCATATATTAGGAATCTCAGCCAATGAAATACAAACAACTTCTGAAAAACGTCTCTAAGGAATTTATTTGACTTTGTTTTTGATTTTCTTAGAAGCATGCAACTTTCGGATGGTATATCATACGTCTATAATATCCAAGATTCCAGAACTGAAAGTGTATATTCATAAGATATAAGATAATATTAGAATGGAAATTCTCATTCGACAAACAATGATACACAAAAGCATTACATGAATTTTGCGACACTACGATATAAATTTACGTCTATCTGCGCAAGTGCGAGTAAGTTATTGATGAATAAGGTCGGGTTACAGGTGATACAATTCTTTCTTTGTAGGTAGATTTTGTTTTAACCTTACTCAGCAGAACTTCTGTTTCAATGCAAGTCTAATTACTTTTCTGATATTATTATTAAAGTAGGTCAGGCATGGCCAGTTCGTTAGCTTTATGAATCCGAGGGTTCACGGTTCGCGTTCCGTTTCTGAAAAAACATGTTTCGCACTTTAAGGACGTAAATGCGTTATAAGAGTGACGGTTAAATCTCATTATTCAGCGAGATTAGTCCATGAGTTGATGGTGTGTATTGTTCAGTAGTTACCATTGATGGTGTGTATTGTTCAGTTGTTACCATTGATGGTGTGTATTGTTCAGTTGTTACCATTGATGGTGTGTATTGTTCAGTTGTTACCATTGATGGTGTGTATTGTTCAGAAGTTACCATCGATAGTGTGTATTGTTCAGTAGTTACCATCGATGGTATGTATTGTTCAGTAGTTACCATCGATGGTAGGTATTGTTCAGTAGTTACCATCGATGGTAGGTATTGTTCAGTACTTACCATCGATAGTGTGTATTGTTCAGTAGTTACCATCGATCTAATCTATTCAGAAATTACTGGGTGTAGTCTAGTGGTTAGCGTGTTGATCCACGTCCTACTGCCATTAAAATTACCATCCGCATTATAAGGTAGTCACTCAGATATGAACACATATGCATAATATTACAATTTTTCCAAGTGCTTTGTTTCAGCTATGTATACTTGTTTTTCACAGATTAAGTGAAGACTCTTTTGGAGAGCGTATTGTTGTTCAACATTTGATTGTTTGTTTGTTTTGAAATTTCGCACAAAGCTACTCGAGGGCTATCTGCGCTAGCCGTCCCTAATTTAGCAGTGTAAGACTAGAGGGAAGGCAGCTAGTCATCACCACCCACCGCCAACTCTTGGGCTACTCTTTTACCAACGAATAGTTGGATTGACCGTCACATTATAACGCCCCCACGCCTGAAAGGGCGAGCATGTTTGGCGCGACCGGGATTCGAACTCGTGACCCTCATATTACGAGTCGCACGCCTTAACACGCTTGGCCATGCCGGGCCTACATTATTTGATATCCTATGGGTTTTTTTTTAGTATAAAATGAGGTTCTGACCCACAAAAGATACTATTTATTATTCAAATGACGTTGTTTTTAAAATAACGGATAACTGACATTCTATCTCGTTGCTCATCACATTTTTACGCAAGACAAATAAATTGGTGAGGAAATCACGAACATGTCATATCGAGAAGTAAAAGTGAAAGTAGTAACAGTTGGAAAGTAATTTCCATTTGATCAAGAGATACATGAAACATAAAATATTAACGTAAACAAACAATCCAGTGAATATTTGCCAACAAACAACAACAAGGTTCTTATCATTTTCGTGTTAGGCACTTCAAAAAAAGAAAGTTCTCAGAATATATTATACTGAAAACTACGTTGGTAGTATTAAACCTTGGTGAAAGTTGTAATCTCTGGAAAACTTGCAGTAAACGAGGATTTAGACGTCACTTGTACTTAGTGCATATACTCCGTGTACACGATTCAGATCCGAGTAGACATGATTTGGGAGTAATCTCTGAAGGAAAACCTGAAACCGAAGAGAATAATAACAGAAAGTGGGAGGGGCAGAGACGTGGGAAATAAAAGGGGGTTTTCGCAGTTAAAAGGAAAAAAAAAAACTTTAAGTTTTGGAATTTTTTTTACTGTAAAAGCAAACTATTTTGGTAAAGGAAAATAAGGCTTCTGATAACGTTCGCAAAAAATAATTCGCGTTGAATCAAATGTAATCTTCTTCTCGATTGCTTTTTCCTCGTGATTTTTTTGCCAATATTATAAATCTTTTCACAAACTATCGTGGAAACATTTATATTTCAATTTATGTTACTTTACTAATTAGGCTTAGCTCTTTCTAGTTTTCACATATTTATTGATGTTCACCAACATTGTGAAAGTGAACGCGATAAGAACTCTACTTTTTATAAATACGTATGTCAACAAACACTTTCCATACTTTTTATAAACACGTATGTCAACAAACACTTTCTATACTTTTTATAAATACGTATGTCAAGAAACACTTTCCATACTTTTTATAAATATGTATGTCAACAAACACTTTCCATACTTTTTATAAATACGTATGTCAACAAACACTTTCTATACTTTTTATAAATACGTATGTCAACAAACACTTTCTATACTTTTTATAAATACGTATGTCAACAAACACTTTCCATACTTTTTATAAATACGTATGTCAACAAACACTTTCCATACTTTTTATAAATACGTATGTCAACAAACACTTTCCATACTTTTTATAAATACGTATGTCAACAAACACTTTCCATACTTTTTATAAATACGTATGTCAACAAACACTTTCCATACTTTTTATAAATACGTATGTCAACAAACACTTTCTATATACTTTTATAAATACGTATGTCAACAAACACTTTCCATATACTTTTATAAATACGTATGTCAACAAACACTTTCTATACTTTTTTATAAATACGTATGTCAACAAACACTTTCCATACTTTTTATAAATACGTATGTCAACAAACACTTTCTATACTTTTTATAAATACGTATGTCAACAAACACTTTCTATACTTTTTATAAATATGTATGTCAACAAACACTTCCATACTTTTTATAAATATGTATGTCAACAAACACTTTCCATACTTTTTATAAATACGTATGTCAACAAACACTTTCTATACTTTTTATAAATATGTATGTCAACAAACACTTTCCATACTTTTTATAAATACGTATGTCAACAAACACTTTCTATACTTTTTATAAATACGTATGTCAACAAACACTTTCCATACTTTTTATAAATACGTATGTCAACAAACACTTTCTATACTTTTTATAAATACGTATGTCAACAAACACTTTCTATACTTTTTATAAATATGTATGTCAACAAACACTTTCCATACTTTTTATAAATATGTATGTCAACAAACACTTTCTATACTTTTTATAAATACGTATATCAACAAACACTTTCTATACTTTTTATAAATATGTATGTCAACAAACACTTTCCATACTTTTTATAAATATGTATGTCAACAAACACTTTCTATACTTTTTATAAATACGTATGTCAACAAACACTTTCTATACTTTTTATAAATACGTATGTCAACAAACACTTTCTATACTTTTTATAAATACGTATGTCAACAAACACTTTCTATACTTTTTATAAATACGTATGTCAACAAACACTTTCTATATTGTTAAACATTTGAAAAAAACAAACTTGTAAGTTATAACCGAAAGAGCTAAAACGTTATCACCTTCTATGAAGTGGTTTTAAATCTCATTTTGTCGACCAGTTGATATATTAAAGTATTATATTAAGTAGTCTCATTTTGTCGACCAGTTGATATATTAAAGTATTATATTAAGTAGTCTCATTTTGTCGACCACTTGATATATTAAAGTGTTATATTAAGTAGTCTCATTTTGACGACCAGTTTATATATTAAAGTATTATATTAAGTAGACTCATTTTGTCGACCAGTTGATATATTAAAGTATTATATTAAGTAGTTTCATTTTGTCGACCAGTTGATATATTAAAGTATTATATTAAGTAGTCTCATTTTGTCGAACAGTTGATATATTAGTGTATTATATTAAGTAGTCTCATTTTGTCGACCAGTTGATATATTAAAGTATTATGTTAAGTAGTCTCATTTTGTCGACCAGTTGATATATTAAAATATTATATCAAGTAGTCTCATTTTGTCGACCAGTTGATATATTACAGTGTTATATTAAGTAGTCTCATTTTGACGACCAGTTGATATATTAAAGTATTATATTAAGTAGTCTCATTTTGACGACCAGTTGATATATTAAAGTATTATATTAAGTAGTCTCATTTTGTCGACCAGTTGATATATTAAAGTATTATATTAAGTAGTCTCATTTTCTCAAACAGTTGATATATTAGTGTATTATATTAAGTAGTCTCATTTTGACGACCAGTTGATATATTAAAGTATTATATTAAGTAGACTCATTTTGTCGACCAGTTGATATATTAAAGTATTATATTAAGTAGTCTCATTTTGTCGACCAGTTGATATATTAGTGTATTATGTTAAGTAGTCTCATTTTGTCGACCAGTTGATATGTTAAAGTATTATATTAAGTAGTCTTATTTTGTCGACCAGTTGATATATTAAGGTATTATATTAAGTAGTCTCATTTTGTCGACCAGTTGATATATTAAAGTGTTATATTAAGTAGTCTCATTTTGACGACCAGTTTATATATTAAAGTATTATATTAAGTAGTCTCATTTTGTCGACCAGTTGATATATTAAAGTATTATATTAAGTAGTCTCATTTTGTCGAACAGTTGATACATTAAAGTATTATATTAAGTAGTCTCATTTTGTCGACCAGTTGATATATTAAAGTATTATATTAAGTAGTCTCATTTTGTCGACCAGTTGATACATTAAAGTATTATGTTAAGTAGTCTCATTTTGTCGACCAGTTGATACATTAGTGTATTATGTTAAGTAGTCTCATTTTGTCGACCAGTTGATATATTAAAGTATTATGTTAAGTAGTCTCATTTTGTCGACCAGTTGATATATTAAAGTATTATATTAAATGGTCTCATTTTGTCGACCAGTTGATACATTAAAGTATTATGTTAAGTAGTCTCATTTTGTCGACCAGTTGATATATTAAAGTATTATATTAAGTAGTCTCATTTTGTCGACCAGTTGATATATTAAAGTATTATATTAAGTAGTCTCATTTTGTCGACCAGTTGATATATTAAAGTATTATATTAAGTAGTCTCATTTTGTCGACCAGTTGATACATTAAAGTATTATATTAAGTAGTCTCATTTTGTTGATTAGTTGATACATTAAAGTATTATATTAAGTAGTTTCATTTTGTCGACCAGTTGATATATTAAAGTATTATATTAAGTAGTCTCATTTTGTCGACCAGTTGATACATTAAAGTATTATGTTAAGTAGTCTCATTTTGTCGACCAGTTGATATATTAGTGTATTATGTTAAGTAGTCTCATGTTGTCGACCAGTTGATATATTAAAGTATTATATTAAGTAGTCTCATTTTGTCGACCAGTTGATATATTAAAGTATTATATTAAGTAGTCTCATTTTGTCGACCAGTTGATATATTAAAGTATTATATTAAGTAGTCTCATTTTGTCGACCAGTTGATATATTAAAGTATTATGTTAAGTAGTCTCATTTTGTCGACCAGTTGATATATTAAAGTATTATATTAAGTAGTCTCATTTTGTCGACCAGTTGATATATTAAAGTATTATATTAAGTAGTCTCATTTTGTCGACCAGTTGATATATTAAAGTATTATGTTAAGTAGTCTCATTTTGTCGACCAGTTGATATATTAAAGTATTATGTTAAGTAGTCTCATTTTGTCGACCAGTTGATATATTAAAGTATTATGTTAAGTAGTCTTATTTTGTCGACCAGTTGATATATTAAAGTATTATGTTAAGTTGTCTCATTTTGTCGACCAGTTGATATATTAGTGTATTATGTTAAGTAGTCTCATTTTGTCGACCAGTTGATATATTAAAGTATTATGTTAAGTTGTCTCATTTTGTCGACCAGTTGATATATTAAAGTATTATGTTAAGTAGTCTTATTTTGTCGACCAGTTGATATATTAAAGTATTATGTTAAGTTGTCTCATTTTGTCGACCAGTTGATATATTAGTGTATTATGTTAAGTAGTCTCATTTTGTCGACCAGTTGATATATTAAAGTATTATGTTAAGTTGTCTCATTTTGTCGACCAGTTGATATATTAAAATTTATTTCCGTGTGTATCTGTTTATACGTTTTTGTTGCCGTGAAAATGTAATTAGATATCTATATATATAAAAACTTATATATACGTTTATATACTTCTCTGTATATTTGTTTTTATAATTATATTTACATTTATTTATCATTGTGTTTCTATATTTTTACCAATATTTGTCTATCCATATTTGTATACGACACTATATCTGACTGTTTGTATATGTGTGTTCTTTTGTCTGTGCGCCTGTCACTTTACATTTTGTCTAGTTCGGTGTATCATTATATCCAGTTAGTCACTTTAGGCAAGAAAGAAAGACTTAAATATTTTAAATTCTGAAAAAATCGATATTTTCTTCATTTGCATACTGTACAGTAGATAAAAACTATACGTAGCCCCCGGTATAATAATAGATCAGACCTTTCAGAGGGAGGGTTGGATTTAGCGTAAACGAACCGACTAAAACGTGACAGCTTCTCTGTAGCTGAAAGCTTCCATCCTTTCCACTGAGAGCTCAGCTCGACAGTGTGAAACGCTCTAAACAGAAACTAAAACCTAACTCCCACGGTGCGGATAAGTATGTGGGGTTGAATTAGGGACAAACACGATAACATCAGTGAAAAAAAATGGAACAAAAAACGCGCACTATTTCGTTGGTTCCACTAATAGTGTGAAAGATTGCCTGGAACATGGATATTGAGTACTTCAACAATATTCCACAAATGTTGTAATTTCGCTTACGCAGTTAGAGCAAACAATGCAATAGATTAAAAAGAAACAATAAAAGTAGTTCAAACAAACGTGCTAATTAAAATATTTTATTTCTGACAGTAAGTAAACTTCCTTGTTCAGGGGCCCGGCATGGCCAAGCGTGTTAAGGCGTGCGACTCGTAATCTGAGGGTCGCGGGTTCGCATCCCCGTCACGCCAAACATGCTCGCCTTTTCAGCCGTGGTGG
Organism: Tachypleus tridentatus; assembly: GCF_004210375.1. Taxonomy (NCBI): domain Eukaryota; kingdom Metazoa; phylum Arthropoda; class Merostomata; order Xiphosura; family Limulidae; genus Tachypleus; species Tachypleus tridentatus. The sequence goes on along the minus strand of NC_134832.1, from coordinate 141,775,374 downwards.
CGTTATAATGTGACGGTCAATCTCACTATTCGTTGGTAAAAAGAGTAGCCCAAGAGTTGGCGGTGGGTGGTGATGACTAGCTGCCTTCCCTCTAGTCTTACACTGCTAAATTCGGGACGGCTAGCTCAGATAGCCCTCGTGTAGCTTTGTGCGAAATTAAAACAAACAAACAAACAAACCCTTTTTCAGTATCCCATATGCTTAGCGGCAGGTATGACTGCTTATAACGCTAAAATCGAGTTTCGATATTCGCAGAGGACACATATTAGATAGATAGCCTATTGCATACCTTTGTGATTGACCATTTTCTCACCATCTTCCCTGCTCCACCCGTGTCTCAGCAGTAAGTCTGAAGACTTATAACGTTAAAATCTGGGTTTCAATACAAGTAATAGGGATAACACAGCGCATTGTTTAGCTCTGTGTTTAACAATAGATAAACAAACCTCATTCATCAAGTATAAATCAACTCAGAGGCTCGTGTTTTCTTGGTCTGATTTTGACGTAACTGAACTTGCTCCTTTGTATTCTGTATTTTTAAACGTTGTCCTTTATCAGTGTTTGATGTGATTATGACACCTTTGCCATTGATTTCCTTGAATATGACATCTTTATCAGTGTTTAATGTGATTATGACATCTTTATAAGTTTTTACCTTGATTATGACATCTTTATCAGTGTTCAATTTAATAATGACATCTTTATCAGTGTTTAATGTCATTATGACATCTTTATAAGTGTTTACCTTGATTATGACATCTTTATCAGTGTTCAATTTAATAATGACATCTTTATCAGTGTTTAATGTGATTATGACATCTTTATAAGTGTTTACCTTGATTATGACATCTTTATCAGTGTTTAATGTCCTTCAGTAGTGTGTTTTGGATTTAAGTTAAATTGACAGACATCAAATTGTTTCTCTAACATACATTAGTGATTGTTATTTTATTATTGTAATGCTTGTGGTCCTACTAAGAAGTGTTTTTGAAGACACCTTGGTTTAGGGACATGAAACATTAGAATATTATATTTATATTAGTATCTCGGTCACTTCTACAGTAATATTTTTGTATCATATCTCTTTCAGAAGTTTCATTTTACACTATTTCTTAGTCTGTTTTTTCAACTAACATTCATTAGGTTCAAATAGGCTAATTAAACTATATTTTTAGGCCATGTCTTGATTTTACATTTTCACTAAACTGTATTCTCTTTCAGTAAACGCTTTTATGCTCGCTGTTCTAACTATCAACTGTCGCCCTTCTTCAAGGATGGCAAAATTAGCCAGTGTTTGCAAACACAGTGCCTCCCAGGAAAAAGACACTGCTCATCAGATGCATTTATTCGTCTAAAAAGGTAGAACAAACAAGGTTATCTCTAAGTTTCCACCTAGACAGACAGTGCATCACTCAAATCTCCAGTGGCAATGAAACGTAGGATCTCCTCTGAATTCAACCGTTTCTAGCTAGATGTTTACACGGTTACGTGTACACACGAAATTAACCGCAATTTTCAGCGTTAAATGACAGATCCCTGATGATAGATGGTCGTAATACTGTGGTAGGAAAGATGTAAAACTAATCCGATGTCATGTTTTGGAATGCTTAAAGACATTGTTCGTTGCTCAAAGCTTGTTCAGTTTACACTATATTAAGTTCGGTGTCAGTAGAAACATAATGGATTAAGTTGAAACCTGTTTTGAGAAGGAATTTGAAGTAACGGAAATAATATTTTAAAAGCTTCATTTCGTAACAGCCTAAGTTGTAACTTGTTCCAAGGGAGAACCTCATATAACGAAGCTAATATTTTAGGATTTTGTGTTTTATAATAGGTTAAGTTGTAGTATGCTTTTACAAACTTGCCCTAACGGAACTAATATTTTCAAATTTCTGGAAATATTAAGTCGTAACTTGTTTTATGGGAGAAGTTGTTGAAAGAAGCTAATATTTTAAGGCTTTATAATTCATGTGAATATATTTTAATGTTGTGATTTCTATTGAATATTGTACAGATAAGCAAAAAACAGTTAATGGCTGATAAGTTTTACATGTACATCTCTGTTTTGTGTGTTTTATATTTGTTAATCAGTCTGTAAATTACAAGTAGATTAAAATCATTAATAACAGCATTTGAAATTTGTATTTCTGTGAAGATAATACTGCACGTTTGGTTATTGTTAACAGACTATGGTAAGTTCAGAATAGGAGTAACACTATATTTCAGTGACGAACTGTAAGCCTTTCGTACTAAACAAATTGGACTTTTTCAAGCTGAATAACTAGGTTAGGTTCAGGTATACCCGCCCCTAATTTTAAACAACTGGCCACAAAGAGAGAGATAAGGCAGCTAGCTACGTTGTAGCACAAGTCGCCAAAACGGTTTTGCGAAGCTCTTCCAACCGAATGGTGGAAGTCACCGACATTTTCATAACGCACTAACATCTGAAATGCGGATCGTGTTTCGTTTCGACCACTTGTTGGCCACCCATTAGGCTACGTCCCTCTCACCTGCTCTCGCTGATAATGATATATACTATAGGATGGACCTCCGACTGTGTTTAACTCAATGCCGTTTCTATTGTCTCTTGTCATCCTACTGCTTTCACTTAGGATGTATTAACAACTACTATGTTTACTTTATAAACGATTCACCAGCACACAACAAACAATAACTGAAGATGGATGTTCATGCTAAGACAATTTAAAAATATCTAACTCCTAACAGCTTTTTACCATTTTTAATAATGACCAGTTTGTTAAGGTCTAAAAGCGAGATCATCCATTCTGTAACGCAAACATTTCTATGAAAAACAGTGAGTAGAATAAAAATAAGAGACTACACGTGAACTTCCATGGTTTGCGAGGTGGGGAAAAAAAACATGTCACGTCTGACTAATCTATTAAAGCTGAAGAAATTCACCTATACGAGTGACCATCCACTCATTTCAAGAGCCTTCTCCGCTAAAACGTCGAAAGTAAACTTCTTTCTATTAATATATTATTAATTTACATAAATCTCTGTAAGTCTGCATACTTATAAAGCTAAAATCCGAGGTTATATTCCCCGCGGCGGACACAGCAGATACACCAATGTTGCTTTGCTAACTAACTAATTAATATTACTTGATATGTGATGGTACTTAATGTAGTTTTCTTATGTGTGTGTATATATAAGTCTTAAAAAAGTTTATTTAGCCTTTTAAAATGCGAATTATGTAAAAACCAACAGATATATGCATATAATAAAATACATTGATACTGATCAAGTAAATATCACACAAAGACGCCAAAACTGTGGCAAGCTTTTATTAACAAAATATTCTAATAATATTATCTCGCACATAGTGTGTTAAACCATTTTTGTTTACTGTTAGAAATGGTTCAAAAACTTTGTTACTATAGGGAATTAGTTTTATTAAACATCAGACCAGGCGGATGAACTATCAGGTCATGATCTAAAAGGCTGGACATAGCCATTCTTAATTTAGAACTGTTGACCAGAAGAAGAACAACCAGTCAGCAGCACACGCCGCCTATACGAATATTCTTAACCGTATAGCAGTGTTGATTGTTTCAGTTAAAACGTCCACATAGGTAAATCTATAGAATGTGTTTCGCGGCTAGAACTTTGGACCAACCGATTCGCAGCCTGGCCCGATAATAAGAGGACCGCATTAAACCTGAGTGATAGAGATTCTGAACTGGAAGCGGCGCTTTGATCCATAAATTACATTCTATGCTCAGGTTAACAAAATTCCACGTTTTTGGAGCTGAGATAAAGGGTCGAATAAGCTGTATTAAACCAAATTGGAATAAACAAAACAGCAAGTCTTGTAACAGGCAAAACTCACCCACCAACACAAAGATCACTGATAAAAGTCAACCACGTGTTTCAGACAACAGTGCGTAAAATAACCAAGAAAAATTTCTGTCTGGGAAAGTGATACAAGTCATACGTATACAAGTTTCTTTCAAAATGTATCTGATAAACCGCTACATTCCCCAAGAAGCCGATATTTTTTTCTATGCAATTGGACTGTCAGAACAGGTTGTTGGAAAACCAACGTCTGGTACACCAGATGGTTTATGTAAAGTTTACAGAGAAATTTGATGTGCTTGCCTTTGACATGACAGTCTTACGACGTCGATCCGACATAGCCATGTGGGTTAAGGCGTTCGACTTATAATCTGAAGGTCGCGGGTTCGAATCCCCGTCGCACCAAACATGCTCGCCCTTTCAGCCGTGGAGGCGTTATAATGTGAGGGTCATTTACCACTATTCGTTGGTAAAAGAGTAGCCCAAGAGTTGACGGCGGGTGCTGACGATTAGCTGCCTTCCCTCTAGTCTTACACTGCTAAATTAGGGACGGCTAGCGCAGATAGCTCTCGTGGAGCTTTGCGCGAAATTCCAAAACAAACAACCTTACGACGTAACTTCTGGATCTATAAACGACACTGCATAGCTGTTATCTGGATGCACGTACGACCTTCATATAGAGCATCACAAGTTTTTGCAATATAGATTGTAACGAAATATGTTTCCGCAATAGGCTTCGACCGAAATGTACAATGTACACAATTGCCTTTCTTTTGCGCTATTTTTTTCCATGATAATGTACAACTTGTACATAGCGCACAGCCTTTCAGATCGCTGCTAAGAACACTAAAACAATGATGTAGTTTATATTTAGTTTGTTATGAGGTAAATGGCGCCATTCTTCTTAATTTTAAGGGTTCATTTTATCCATCATTGCAGGTAAAAATTGCATTTAATTACGAGAAGTTTGTGTGTGTTTTCTTATAACAAAGCCACATCGGGCTCTCTGCTGAGTCCACCGAGGGGAATCGAACTCCTAATTTTAACGTTGTAGTTACGAGAAGTGCATTTTTTCATAACCTAAAAAAGGTTTTAGTCTAATTTTTGTTTTAACTAGAAATGGCATTTGTAATAAAACAGAGCTCATTTTAAAATATTTTGTTTTTTCGTAACTTTCAACTTAACAGCAGGACATGACGAAATGGGTCCTACCATAGCATGCATATGGGTGAGAGCTTTCGACTCGTATTCTCTGAGTCATGGGATTGAAAAATTCTACCAAACATGCTCACCCTTTCAGCTGTATGGGTGTTATGATGTTGCAATCAATCTCCCTATTAATTAGTTTGGTTTGTTTTGAATTTCGCGCAAAGCTACTCGAGGGTTGTCTGCGCTAGTCGTTCCTAATTTTGTAATATAAGACTAATGGGAAGGCAGCTAGTCATCACCACCCACCGCCAACTCTTGGGCTACTGTTTTACCAACGAATAGTGGGATTGACTGTCACATTATAACGCCCCATGGCTGAAAGGGCGAGCATGTTTGGTGTGACTGTGATTCAAACCCGCAACCCTCATGTTACGAGTCAAGTGCCTTAACCACCTGGCCATGCCGGGCTTCTATTCATTAGTAAATAATAGTTTAAGAGTTGGCGGTGGGTTCTGCCTTTTCTGTGACCGGTATTTCAACATTAACAACGACGGCAGATAGCCATGAAAGCTTTATCATAAACAAATGGAACAAAACTAATTACATTGTCTTCTGTCTTGCTTTTGCTTCAACATTTTGCCCCCTGCTAGTACAGCGGTATGTCTACAGATTTACAACGCTAAAATCAGGGGTTCGATTCCCCTCGGTGGGCTCAGCAGATAGCCTATGTGGCTTTGCTATAAGAAAAACACACACACACTTCAACATTTTATTTAACTTTAAAAATAGTATCGCAACCTGCAGATTGCGGGTTCGAATCCTTTTCAACAAACGTGCTAGCTCTCTTAACTGTAGGAGCGTTATAATATGACGAACAATCACAATATTCGTTGCTAACAAAGTGGCCATAAAGCTGAGGGTGAACAGATAGCGTCTGCCTTCCTCCTAGTCTCTCCTTGCTTTATTGGGGTCGGCAAGGGTACATTTTCCTCTGGTACCTTTGCGCGAAATTGAGAACAAAACAAATCAAATAATAACATGTAAAAAATGCGATAAATAAAAAATTACGAATTAATAAAAATGATTGAAATTATCAAATTGCACGAGGTTTTAAATCGTTTATTCACAAAGCAATTGCTCAAATTGATGAATTTGCAGAGAAAATAACCTTGATTTAAAAATAAGATTTCTTGGAGGATATAATTATCACAAAAACGTTCAACCTTATTAATTATACAAAATCATAATTAGTGAAACTTCTGTTAATGTTTTAACGTATTCATAAGAAGGAAGCGACTCAAGTTCCACACCGACAAATGCTTTGTTTTGTTATTTCGTAACCAAAATAAATGTTTCGATATCATATTATTGCTATTATTGTATTCTAACCATCAAAGTTCATGAAAGATTTTAACGTTTTTGTACTACATCTTTGTTTACAGTTTCGACATTTTAATAAAGGGCAACATTTGTTTTCTATCCATCTATATGTTCGCAATCAGGGGTCATCGTACCGTGACCACAATAGCCACGGCGTTGAATAAGATAATTGTTAAACAATATTTCTCTATGTTGTTTTATACAAAAATTAACATTTTGAGAAATATCCGGCTCAGTTGCGTTAGGTTTCAAAACACCGCATTATAGACCAATGTTACCCCGGTTCAGTTTCAAAACACCGCATTATAAACCAATGTTACCCCGGTTCAGTTTCAAAACACCGCATTATAAACCAATGTTACCCCGGTTCAGTTTCAAAACACCGCATTATAAACTAATGTTTCCCCGGTTAGTTTCAAAACACCGCATTATAAACCAATGTTACCCCGGTTCAGTTTCAAAACACCGCATTATAAACCAATGTTACCCCGGTTCAGTTTCAAAACACCGCATTATAAACTAATGTTACCCCGGTTAGTTTCAAAACACCGCATTATAAACCAATGTTACCCCGGCTCAGTTTCAAAACACCGCATTATTAACCAATGTTACCCCGGTTCAGTTTCAAAACACCGCATTATAAACCAATGTTACCCCGGTTCAGTTTCAAAACACCGCATTATAAACTAATGTTTCCCCGGTTAGTTTCAAAACACCGCATTATAAACCAATGTTACCCCGGTTCAGTTTCAAAACACCGCATTATAAACCAGTGTTACCCCGGTTCAGTTTCAAAACACCGCATTATAAACCAATGTTACCCCGGTTCAGATTCAAAACACCGCATTATAAACCAATGTTACCCCGGTTCAGTTTCAAAACACCGCATTATAAACTAATGTTACCCCGGTTCAGTCTCAAAACACCGCATTATAAACTAATGTTTCCCCGGTTAGTTTCAAAACACCGCATTATAAACTAATGTTACCCCGGTTAGTTTCAAAACACCGCATTATAGATCAATGTTACCCCGGTTCAATTTCAAAACACCGCATTATAAACTAATGTTACCCCGGTTAGTTTCAAAACACCGCATTATAGATCAATGTTACCCCGGTTCAGTTTCAAATCACCGAATTATAAAATTACACCATCCTAGTCCAGAAACGATTACAAATCGTCGAGTTATATCATCCCGGTCCAGTACCGGTTTCATTTCGCCGAGTTATCGACCTATAGCTTCCTGGTCTAGCATCAGCTTCAAATCGCTGTTTTTGACTGTCTACTGTCTACCATTGCAGTACCTGGCTGAAACTGTTATGTTACAGACCCAACCCACCGTTCTTAGAACGGATATAGCTTGTAATGAGAAACTTTAAAAAAACCAACACTCAGAAGCCACAACTTTGTAAATTCAGTAACGGATTATTTGCGATTTGTTTGTTTTGTTTTTGAATTTCTTGCAAAGGTACACGAGGTCTATCTGCATAAACCGGCCTTAATTTAACAGTGTAAAACTGGAGGGAAGGCAGCTAGTCATCACCACCCACTGCCAACTCATGAGCTACTCTTTAACCAACGAATAGCGGGATTGACCGCACATTGTAACACCCTCACGGCTGAAAAGAGGGGAATATTTGGTGTGATGGGGATTCGAACCGCGACCTTAAGATTACGAGTCGAGCGCCTAACCACCTGGCCATGCTGTGCCAAGTTATTTATGATATAATGTTCAAAATATCTTTTTTACTTCAGAATTTATTCATAGTTGTTAAGAGCGGCTTTCCCTAAATGTTAAGATTTGTTCGGTCAATAAAGACGTATCTTTATCTAAAGGTTGATTAGTGTAGTTCCGGCCTAGGTTTGAACGCTCACGAAATTTTGAACTAATAATCAGTGATGTCGAGAAACCCACTTGTTGAGAAATTTATATGCAAAAACGGCTCGTTTGGGTTGAGAAAATATTTTACATAGAAGAGCGAACAACGTTTCGACCTGACGATGACCGAAGAAGGTCAAAACGTTCTTCGCTCTTCTATGTAAAATATTTTCAACCCAAACGAGCCGTTTTTGCGTAGAAATTTCGAACTGTTTAATTTAAAAAAAGTGAATATCTTATAATATTTAGATTAGCAGTTAGGACTATCAGTGTTGAATCCAAATATCTCTCTCTCTCTGGTATTTGGGTATATTTATTTGTATACCCAGGAGGGTCAGGTACACTAGACCTCTTCCTCCTTCCATAACTTTGCTGAAGTGGGCAGATTAATATATTTCGATTACATACTGAATGGCTGGAGTGATATCATAAGTTTAGTCTGGTCCTTTTCAGGACAATGTCCATTTATATTGTTCTTTGATTTTTTATTATTATTTTTAATAAGTCTGGAACGTAGGTGATCTGTTTTATTTTAGCTCTATTCTATTATTAAAATTATTATTATTATTTTAAGTGATTCTATCTTAGTGACCTAATGTATAAATTTAACGGGGAGAGGTGTTTAGGTCTCCCTTCATCATATATTAAATCCAAATCTTTCTTCTGGTTTCTTAGTTTTGAATTTCGCGCAAAAGCTACACGAGGGCTATCTGCGCTTGCCGTCCCTAATTTAGTAGTGTAAGACTAGAGGGAAGGCATCTTGTCATCACCACCCACCGCCAACTCTTGGGCTAATATTTTACCAACGAATAGTGGGATTGACTGTCACATTATAACGCCCCCACAGCTGAAAGGGCAAACATGTTTGGTATGACGTGGAATCGAACCCGCGACCTAACCACTTCACCTTGCCGGGTCCTTTTGTTCTGGAGGTAGCACAGAATTTGGAGAAATTCCTCTTTACACCCCCTGAGTTGAACACTGAAAAATATTTTTGGTTAATAAATGCGCCAATAGTGACGCCAGATATCTTGTACATAGTTTTCTTAATAAAGATTCTGTAAGTAATAAATTATTTGTTGTTGCTTGCTAAGAACAGCTAGTGTTTAGATGTTTGATTTTGTAAACTTATTTGGTGATAACCTTTCTAGGTGTCAGTTCTCAATCACAAACAAAAAAAAAATAATAAGATTGGTACTTTAATGACCAAGTTGAGTACTAAAGTGAATGATATATCTTCTCATAAACAAAGTTTGTTTGTTTTTTTCCTGGTGAATTACTTTAACACGTAAATGAAAGCATTTTAATTGAAAGGCTTTGTTATAAAGCGTACAAACATCTAAGTGTGGAGGTTAGATGAAACAGATTGCTAAATAATTTCGAAGAGTTTTTGTTTTTATTTCTGTTTTCATGCGGTTAAATGCGAGGATAAAGCCCGAGAAGATAGGATAAAGGACTGCCGTGAAACACATCAATATTTGCCAAGTAATTCCCTCTATCACCTGAAGTCTAGACCCGCTGTTACTTAACCCTTTACAGCTGACACGTGCGGGGTGTTATATTAGATAACGTTTGAGGAATTTTCCACAGAAAAAAATTGAATAACTTATGTAAACATTTTGTAATAGAGTTAACAATCATATTACTGAAACGTGTTTCAACCACGGTAGGAACAGTCAGCGATAAGCACCTACGCGAATCCAGGACTTTATTTGAAGTGTTGCCATAGCAACTTAACAAGTGTCAACATTACACATGCTAATTACTGTAAAAAAAACAAAAACTGTTTGTTTGTTTTTGAACTTCGCGCAAAGCTATACGAGCGCTATCTGCGCTAGCCGTCCCTAATTTAGCAGCGTAAGATTAGAAGGAAGGTAGCTAATCATCACCACCCACCGCCAACTCATAGGGTATTCTTTTACCAATGAATAGTGGGCTTAACCGTCATATTATAATGCCTCCACAGCTAAAAGGGCGAACATGTTTGGTGTGACGGGGAGTTGAACTCGCGACCCTCGGATTGCGAGTCGAGCGCCCTAACCACCTGGCCATGCCGGGGCCTAATTTTCGTTTCTAGAAAGTGTTGTCGCCCCAACTCTTTCTCTGGCCACCTATAATAATAATTTAGATGTTTCATAGTTTCGTTTTCATCTTACTAACTGATTATACGTTTAATTTAAAAAATATTAACCCATTCAGTTACAGTAAGTTTCAAATCATTGTAGACCTATACCATTCCATTGAACTTCCAGTTTCAATGTTTCACTATGAGTAAATAACTGTTTTATATCCATCAAAGTATTGAAGATTAATAAAAAAATATTAGGTGTTTTATTTCTTGTGTAGGGGTCCGGCATGGCCAAGCGTGTTAAGGCGTGCGACTCGTACTCTGAGGGTCGCGAGTTCGCATCCCCTTCGCGTTAAACATGCTCGCCCTTTCAGCCGTGGGGGCGTTATAATATGACGGTTAATCCCACTATTCGTTGGTAAAAAAGTAGCTCAAGAGTTGGCGGTGGGTGGTGATGACTAGCTGCCTCCCTCTAGTCTTACACTGCTAAATTAGGGACGGCTAGCGCAGATAGCCCTCGTGTAGCTTTGCCCGAAATTCAAAACAAACAAACAAATTTCTTGTGTATTTTTGTACAAAACTAAACAATGACCTATTTGCGCTCCATCTGCTGTGGAGAACGGAATATGTTAAATTGAAATTTATTTTAAACTATATATAAAACAAGCGAAACAAAAATATATATGTTCCATTTTAGAATTTCATAATGGTGTAAACTGGAACAGGTTAGTAGAAATTTATAATCAGTGATGATGAAAACCCACTTGTAGAGAAATATGTATGTAAAAAAATTCTCAACCCAAACCAGCCGTTTTTACATATATAGTAGAAGCTTTTGTTAATTAGATTGCACTATAATATGTCTGTAAAATTACTGCTGTCCAAGCGAGTTCCGCTGTTTTGCAGATAAATCATTTAGTGACAAATAAAATAAAAAAATGACAGTAATGACATTTTGTCAGTTTTTAAAAAAGACACAAACACACACACACATATATAGATTAAACATTATATACAATATATACGAAATTACGAAATACACGCGCGTTTATTATAATTCATAAAATTGACAGACATTTCGCTAAAGTAGCGTGCGGTCTGTTTTAAAAACTTCGGGAGAAAACACGTGCTTATCTCTATTGTAACCGAAGTTTGTATTTATAGCCTTAAGAAGGACAAAGAACACTAAATTTATTTACTATTCAGTATCGTGTGAAGTTAATCTCTATGCAACAAAGCTTACTAACATTACTTTTTCAATACCTTTCCACAAAACTTGTAACAGTAAAATATTATCTCACCTTTGGTTAAAACAAGGACCATTAAAATCATCCACAACTGAATTGAAAAATCCATGTTTCCAGATTTCTCCTGTTTATTATGGAACTAGCTGTTCATTCCTTCGATATACTTCTTGTATGAGTTTTCAGATAAAATGGTTTTCTAAGCAATCACGATCGAGTACTCCAACAGCCTATCTCAACGGAATACAGTCATCCTCGTGCGTGCCACAGAACTTAAAGCGATGACGCTCATTGAAACGACTGGCCATCCACAAGACTACTAGCGCTACTAGTGGAGAGCTTTGTTTGTAAGAAATAAGTAATCGCACCAACTGATTCAGTGTTATTTAGTATATTTCCCGCTATCGTCTTCTTTACAAAATTTCACTCATTCAGGTCCAATATAAAAAAAGATTTATTAAGCACTTTCATTCTCGCGTTCTTATATGAATTATAATGAAATATCGCTCACTGTTATTTACATATAGGAAGAAAATACTTTATACCTTTCATTTCTTATCAACATGTGCACTTTATCATATAATTTCCTTTCTCCAGAATTAATTAGGCTTCCTTTGTTATTCTGTAACCTAATGATGCTGAATTAATATATGCGAAACACTTGAATATAATTGATTTTTTTACTTTCTATCTCGGCAGAGGCGATTTCCCTAGAAGTGTTTACAGAGCCAATTATATGTACAAGGACGTACTTATGTCTAAGTTCGCTAATTTATATCAAACAAGAAGGAACTTAATAGAAGTTGTATATTACAAGTATAATAGAAGATATGTAAAACTAATGACTAAAGAGGTGGTTGCTAAAGCACCCTCTATATATATATATAAAAAAATCAACATTTATAATTAAGAGACATAAACGAACCCGTACCGTAAAAACGCGTTAATACACGAACTCAAACGTAGACCTATATATGCATATGCGTGTGTGTAGATGCGTCGCATTTTGTTGTTGTTAAGTCATAACTTTTGTTGCGAATAGGTTGCTCGTTCTCATTTGTCGTCGGCTTTTATTATTATCAGGCACTTCTTTAAGTGAAATGTTTTATTTTTATCCAAGAAATTGAATAAACGTGTCCCTTTAAAAGCAGTTTCACCTTAGGACTTCACTGTATATACACGAATCACGTATTACAGGGGCTAAGGATATCAATAATTAATTATTTGTAACAGAACTGTGATATTTTGTGTAAATATTATTAGAGAACAAAACTTTGGTTCTTCAGTTAAACTGCTATGCATAACTAAATGAAAGATCCACATGAGAGATACGGTAGGCGTTGGAATAAATTTGTTGCGAGTAAGTAACCTGGGTTTACGAATAAAACTGACATATATAACCACAATATAGGTCTACGTGTAAGATTCGATAAGGGATAAAACAACAGTGGTGTGAATAAAACTAGCATATACAACCATACTAAATGTCTACGTGTGAGATACGATAAGGGATAAAACAACAGTGGTGTGAATAAAACTGACATATATAACCACACTAAATGTCTACGTGTGAGATACGATAAGGGATAAAACAACAGTGGTGTGAATAAACTGACATATACAACCACACTAAATGTCTACGTGTGAGATACGATAAGGGATAAAACAACAGTGGTGTGAATAAAACTAGCATATACAACCATACTAAATGTCTACGTGTGAGATACGATAAGGGATAAAACAACAGTGGTGTGAATAAAACTGACATATATAACCACACTAAATGTCTACGTGTGAGATACGATAAGGGATAAAACAACAGTGGTGTGAATAAAACTAGCATATACAACCACACTAAATGTCTACGTGTGAGATACGATAAGGGATAAAACAACAGTGGTGTGAATAAAACTGACATATACAACCACACTAAATGTCTACGTGTGAGATACGATAAGGGATAAAACAACAGTGGTGTGAATAAAACTGACATATATAACCACACTATAGGTCTACGTGTAAGATACGATAAGGGATAAAACAACAGTGGTGTGAATAAAACTGACATATACAACCACACTAAATGTCTACGTGTGAGATACGATAAGGGATAAAACAACAGTGGTGTGAATAAAACTGACATATATAACCACACTATAGGTCTACGTGTAAGATACGATAAGGGATAAAACAACAGTGGTGTGAATAAAACTGGCATATATAACCACACTATAGGTCTACGTGTGAGATACGATAAGGGATAAAACAATAGTGGAGTGAATGAAGAACATGAATTCACAGATTAAACTAGTTTGTATATATACAAATAATTAAGTAATTAAGGCTCACAAATAGGATACGATAGGCGATGAAACACGTGTGTTGCTAGTGAAATATTATTAACAGCAAAATAGGACTACATTTGTAAGCTATGGATGGCAACCTTCACTCCACGTACATGTTTATTTGTTGTTGATGTTTTTAATTTTGCGCAAAGCTATGCAAGCTATGCTATCTGCGCTAGCCGTCCTTAATTGAGCTATGAATTATAATCACTACCCACTACCAATTCTTAGACTATTAATTTACCAACGAATAGTGGGATTAACCGTCATATTGCAACACCTCCACCGCGTATTTGTTTGGTGGGACTGGGCATTCGAACCCGCGATCCCGAGATTGCGCGTCGAGCGCTCTAACCACCAGACCATGCCGCCACTTGACCATATAGAGCTCTCCACGTGTAAGTTGCTACAACTGACAGAGCCGTATTCTACTTGTACGCTTTTACAGTAAGAATAAATATACATGGTATATAAATCTGCACATGAGTTAAAACTGCAATCGCACATGTAAACTAACATTAGTAACAGAATTGATGTCCAAGTGTAATCCTTTATAGTTGAGAGAAACAACACACACTTGTATTCCTGCATTCTACATGTAAATTATCACAGCTTACAGAATCGAGATCTGCCTGAATCCTGCGTATAAAATATTAAATAATATTAAAAAAAATAATTAAAATTAATAGAAGACGGAATGAATTTTATTTACTCATAAAATTGTGTAAAAACTTCAGGAAAAGATTCTGACCTTTGAACATTGAGCTGGTCTTTAAAATATTTTAAAGATATAAATTGGAGTAATTTTATTACGTTCAAAAGTCGGACTCTGACAGTCAAAATAAAAAAAGTTATTTCCATGACAAATCTAGTAAAAAACAAAGAAGAGGAATTTGTAATACCAAGACGTAAAAATATAATTCTTTTAAATAAAACCGTTATGCATATTGTTTGCTTGTTTTTGAATTTCCAGCAAAGCTACACGAAGGCTATCTGCGCTAGCCGTCCCTAATTTAGCAGTGTAAAACTAGAGGGAAGACAGCTAGTCGTCACCACCCACCGCCACCTCTTGGACTACACTTTTACCAACAAATAGTGGGATTGACCGTAACATTATAATGGCTACATGGCTGAAAGGGCGAGCATTTTTCGTGCGACGGGGATTCGAACCCGCGACTTTGGAGTACGAGCTACTCGTTATACGTAAAACCATAAAGAGTAAAGAGCAGGTAAATAATAAAAAAAAAACAACACCTCATGGGTGTTTTCCTGAGCTTTTACTGTTGTTTCTGTAACTATGATTTAAATATGTTTTTTTGTGATATTTTCAGTACTCAGGCTTAGCTTATGATCTTCGTTTATGAACTCAGTATCAGTGAAGTAATGGTAGATTTTTTTTTGACGCACGATACATGTTTCAGCGAACACACACTTGAAGAAATTCATAAAGTATTCAAATTTATTTCACAAGGTTGCTGAAAAACAATCTTATTGCTAATAATGTTGCTTAGTGGCAACTCTCAATAATCGACTCCACTTACGAATACGACGAACACATTATAATTTTAAAAAACGGAAACTCAACAATTGATGAATAAACGAAACACAAGTAAGTAACTTCTAGAAAAGTATCTCACTTCTCTTTGTTTAATACAACAATTTATATTTATTTGAAGCATTATTAACATGTGCAGCTTCAATAATGAATTATTAATACAATGAAATGAATATTTTCTATGCATCAAAATGTAATCTCGTAAAAAATAATTTCATTAACAAACATCTACCTGTAGATATTACGACAGAAGTGACGTCACTTTCAACCGCAATAAAAGCGGTTCTCGTTCCAATCGCGTTATTAATATTTATTTGTTGTTCATCAAGTAAGGCAAGTGTCGTAAAAACTGTTTGAAAATCTTACAGTTGTTCACCCTTGCTGTGCTTTTATGACTGAAATGTTTCACAAGACATAATGAGCTATCTGTATTGTTCCCACAAAAAGTATCGAAACTCAGATTTTAGTCGCTAGGCGGCGTAGAGAGATCAACTGACATTTGGCTGAACGATATTTTCTTTATCAATGTAAGTGGATTTGAAATGCTAATTACATTCTGTCATGTAATAGATCTATTAAAGTTGTTTGTGTGTCTTTTGTTATGGTAAAGTCACATCGAGACATTTGCAGTGTCTAGTGAATGGAATCGAACCCCGAATTGTAGGGCTGTAAATTTGAAAACTTAGTAAAGTTATTACAGTTGATAATTTTTGTTCTTATTGTTTGCTTTTTTTGCCAGCGTCTGTAGAGCTTAAACGCAGACATTTGTTTTCAAATATTTGATGGATTCAAACGATCTGAGTTAAGCCTTCTTTTTCTAAAACAAGTGGCCCGGCATGGCCTAGCTCGTAAGGCGTGCGACTCGTAATCCGAGGGTCGCGGGTTCGCGCCCGCGTCGCGCTAAACATGCTCGCCCTCCCAGCCGTGGGGGGGTTATAATGTGACGGTCAATCCCACTATTCGTTGGTAAAAGAGTAGCCCAAGAGTTGGAGGTGGGTGGTGATGACTAGCTGCCTTCCATCTAGTCTTACACTGCAAAATTAGGGACGGCTAGCACAGATAGCCCTCGAGTAGCTTTGTGTGAAATTCCAAAAAAACAACCAAAATCTAGAACAAGTAAATTGAACGACGCATTAGAAACAACCGAACCTTTATTACCTTCACCTGAATTCTCTTAGTTTTAATAACGGGTTTTAAGAATTCCAAAATAATCACCCTTATCTTCCGAAGGTTCAAGAACTGTTGTTACGATTTTAAATATTATATTAGGATTTATAAAAAATAGAAATATAAAAATAAAACTAAGAGGTTTTTTGTGTAACTCAAGTCACCTATTTATGTATGACTCAGAATATTGTAAAATAGCTAACCTACTGTGACAAATCGAGCTATAGTGTAGACTGTGGAAGAGAAGGGGAGAGATACAGTGCTTGTAAACATTTGTTCCCCCGTAAAGCTCGACGGCAAGTTAAGACGACATGAAGTACGAATACTGTTGCTTTCAACGAGGCAGGCCAGACGAAAAAACAGTATGACTAAGCAAGTAGTTGGCTACCGAAGTATTACACATGAACATCTTGCTGACGTGGCTGGTTTAGGCTACGAACTATTGTCACTCAGCTCTTTTACTATTGTATTTATGGTCTGTCGTATCTACCCATTCTTTACCATAAATAATAATAAAACAACTGACTCTTCTTACAGATAAATAGATGGTTTTTGATGCTCTTTGTTATAATAACTAAATGGATTTTTACAAGTTTTGTCATCAAACAACCAGTTTTTAAAATAAAATACAAACGTGCTGATCTATTACATTATTTGCATGACCAATATATCGCTATTATCCGTAACATCTGGAAATAATTGTTACATACCAAGTAACGATATACTATGATTATAAGTAACAACCTCAGATGTAACAGTTGAAAAATACTGAATTACTTTGGAATAATTTTATTAAAAGATACAAGCTGTCATATTGGAAGTTTCAGTCACATCTTCAACTATTATTACTTACTTAATACAGTATATCATCAACTATTATTATTTATTTAATACAGTATATCATCAACTGTTATTATTTACTTAATACAGTATATCATCAACTGTTATTATTTACTTAATACAGTATATCATCAACTGTTATTATTTACTTAATACAGTATATCATCAACTGCTATTATTCATTTAACACAAATATAATCATCAACTATTATTTACTTAATACAGTATATCATCAACTATTATTATTTACTTAATACAGTATATTATATAGTAATTATTAAAAATACATATATATATATCACACACAGGAAAGACAAAACAAAGAAATATTAAAAAACAACAAACTCACTATATTTTGATCTCAAGTAAATCTCTGACTTTTTATAAACCAATTGTTTTTAGTAATTCTGATTCGTCGTTTTGTGCGGTTCACATTTTTTCCAGTGTATTCGTGATTCTAACCTATTACAGAAATTATCTAATAATATATCTTTGTTTGGTGGCACAATGGTACGTTTGCGGACTTACAACGTTAGAAACTAGTTTCAATACCCATGGTGTGCAGAGCACAGATAGCCTTTTGTGTAGCTGTGTGCCCCCTTCAAGAAAACAATTAATTATTTTAAGATAAGAATATGTTGATTGTTTTTATATCTTGCACTAACAACTGTATATAATACCCTTTCCTAAAATTACACACATTACATACCTCAATTAATTTAAAATTATTGCATCTTTTATAAGAGTATAAATACTAATAATCATACAATTCGCAGGCCCTTTCCAAAATTGTTGAACATACCTTGAAAGTCACCTATAATGAAAGTTAATTTATAATACACCTAAAATACATATTTCAATTGTTACCTTTCTTAGTATTACAGTAGAGACACGATTCGTTCTCAGTCGTATTTATGCACTTTAACCATTGTGGTTAGTCAATATATCACGCATAAGTCTCCACTATATATCACGCATAAGTCTCCACTATATATCACACATAAGTCTCCACTATATATCACGCATAAGTCTCCACTACATATCACGCATAAGTCTCCACTATATATCACGCATAAGTCTCCACTATATATCACACATAAGTCTCCACTATATATCACGCATAAGTCTCCACTATATATCACGCATAAGTCTCCACTATATATCCGTGTTACGTTTTTCGGCCCGACTTCTATCCATCATTTTCATACAATTTTTGGTCATTGATGCGGATATTGATTTAAAAATTATTTTCTTTGTCTTTTACTAAATTTCCGTACAAGGTTTTTGTGTCCTCTTCTCCTATTGGTGATTCTAAACTAAACATGTTACCTTGTTCATTATTAGTCAGCTCTTGACTATTACGAGTTAACACCTATAAAATTAACAATGTATTTAAACTATAGTGTAACTTCACTCACTAAACGTTGCAAACAATCTTTATTTCCATCATTCTGTAATCGTGACGACATGACTGACGTCATGTTTTCCATATATTGTTCCGTTATCAACAATGTCTGATACTGTTATCACATTATTTATCAGCCTCGAAAAATAACAAACTGAATTTTCCTGTATTACCTAATAAATAAGCATTTGATGAAATAGGCTCATTAAAAAGTACTTGAATTTGAATTTTCCTTCTTATATTAACACTAAACCATCTTTTTAAGGCAGAGCTATAAAATATTCCTAACGACTCATTACAAGAAATGTGAGAAACTCAAAACGTTGATACGCTAGGTAAAGATATTTCAAATGTCCTCTGGATGTGTGAACTGGTTGGTTTATGTAATACGTTCAAAGTAACGAGTCATAAAAATGATTAGTTTATCGTTCAAGAATATAAGATTTAATCCAACTACTTGAAAAGACAAAACATTTGTATTAGTTCAATGAAACAACTACAAAGTGCATAAAACTGTTTTGAAAATTTGTTATTAAATGGTATCCCGACATTTCACAGCCGCAATTTCGCATCCGACTCTTGGCAGCTAACAATTTGACAGCCGAGGTCGTTGGCAGCGGATGATTGCCCAGCCGAGTATTTAGATCAACATTACAGTTTAAGAAAAAAGACTCATATATCATACAGCCATGTAACCACATTTATTCACAGTCAAAATCATACAGCCATGCTGCCACATCTGTTCACAGTTTAAAGCAGTAGCTAATTCCTCGAAGTGATTGAATAAGATCCCTTTCTTGATATACGTTAACTATACGTTACACTCTTTGATTTACAGTCTCGTACTTTGTCTTCTTCCTTGGGTCCATCGGGTGCGTGGCTGTGCTCCTTGAGGCGAGCTGCAACTGTATCGTCTCGTACATGAATCCGCGCTGAGCAGTGCAATGTTATGTAATTTTCACACATGTAGAAAGTTACCTGATTGTTCTTCTTGCTACCCTTATTGAATAAATAACCGTATCAATTGTTGCATGCCTTCGACTTTCCTCTGTTTGATGTTACGTAAGATAGTGTGTTGTTCATGATGTTATTAATCGGCTGTTTGAAACTGTTTTAAAATAAATCTGTGAAGGTTTAACGAGAAGACTATGTGTTGAAGTTCTAACAGTAGACGCAGACATTTTATACGTTTTTTTCCAGGTTTCATAGTAATGTCAATTTTCAAATGGATGCTAATTTGTTGCTAAGTTAACATCAGTAACATCATGAACAACATCATAAATGTATTGCTTGGCTGGGTAATCATCCGCTGCCAATTTTCCTGGGTGCAAAATTGTCCGCTGCCAGCGAGCTCGGCTGTTAAATTGTTGGCTGTCAAGAGTCGGGTGCGAAATTGCGGTTGCGAAATGTCGTAGAACCGTTATTAAATTTTTAGGTCGTTCTAAGACCTGAAATCTGTGGGTGGGTGTTTTTTTCTTATAGCAATGCCACATTGGGCAATCTGCTGAGTCCACCGAGGGGAATCGACCCCTGAAATCTGTGCCACATAATACTGCTAACAAATTGATCAAGAATTAATATTGTTCTTTTAATGCTAAAACAAAGTTGAAAACGCCTCGAGACTGTAATAAATGTCTCTGAATCCATACCAAAGACTTTCCTATATATACTCCAAATCTTTCTATTCCTTAATTCGACCATGTAAAACCTAGTTTATTTTTATTCGTGTTTCCCTAGCACCAGACAATAAACCAAGGGTTTTTTTTTTTCCTTGTTGAACTTTAATCACGGGTAATGTTTCAAGTTCCTTTAATGTATTTTGAATAACTTTAAATTCTGGCTCCTGTCTAATATAAATATTAATATCTTAACCTGAAGATGATCTGGCAACCGTTGCAGGCAGAACAAATTTATTCTTTTGTATAACTCTGTGCTTAACTTCAAACAACGACTTTGGAAACTTTTAGTTATGGAATCGAGATAATTTAGAAACGTAGCAACTAAAGTTATTATACTTGTAAAGATCGGCTTGGTGTTACCCATAATTTCAGTTAATGTGCAAAAAAGTAAAATAGGAACGCTAGGGAAATGAATTTTTTGTTAGGCCTGACGCAGAATTGCAGAAGAAACAAAACAGAAGCTTTTACCTAGTCTGAAACTACACGTAAGTAAATTGAGAAACACTATAAATTAAATGGTTCAAATAAAAACGATACCGGAAAAAAGAAAAACAGTTTTTTTTTTATGGATTCCAATTTATTTCCAGTGAGAGCTTTTATACAGTAGATAAAAATTACGCGATTGTTTTTTGCTTATTAACTTATTGTTTCATGCAACTGTAAGACGAACAAACAACGTGTGTTTAACTTTTGTTGATGTGCTCAGCTGTTATTCTGACTTACAGGAAGAGAGAGAAAAAAAAAACCCATTAACTGAGTTCATTAGGGTATTTCTCTCGTTTAAAAGGAAAACTTTGGTACAAAAAAGGGTTAAAAACTTTGTAGTAAGTTTACTTTGCAAGATGAAAAACCAAACAGAACGTACAAGTTTATAATGAGCTTTCCCTGAGTTGGACATGTTTATTATGGATTTCCTTTTTTTTTAATTTCACTTCAGCAAAAATCTGTCCTCCATTTTGGTTTTTTCTTGAACAACTCGCTGCTTTAGTACTTGTTCACTAATAACATAGTTACAATTTAATCACAAGTGTTGTAAAAACATAACAATTTCAAAATAATGACATGGTATTATTAACCATAAATTGTTATTTTTACTTAATATAACTCCACTCCAGAGTGTTTCAAACTTCCAAACGACTGCAATACTAATATATAACAATAAAACATTAATTGAACAAACTGTCTGGAAAACTTAAAAACGAAAAGAGTTTTTCTGTGACAAAGATTCGAACAAGAACACCGAGACGTCTTCACGTTCTATGTTTTACAGACAGATTGTGCATCTACATTTTCATTGACTGGATAAAAAGAACACCGAGACGTCTTCACGTTCTATGTTTTACAGACACATTGTGCATCTACATTTTCATTGACTGGATAAAAAGAACACCGAGACGTCTTCACGTTCTATGTTTTACAGACAGATTGTGCATCTACATTTTCATTGACTGGATAAAAAGAACACCGAGACGTCTTCACGTTCTATGTTTTACAGACAGATTGAACATCTACATTTTCATTGACTGGATAAAAAGAACACCGAGACGTCTTCACGTTCTATGTTTTACAGACAGATTGAACATCTACATTTTCATTGACTGGATAAAAAGAACACCGAGACGTCTTCACGTTCTATGTTTTACAGACAGATTGAACATCTACATTTTCATTGACTGGATAAAAAGAACACCGAAACGTCTTCACGTTCTATGTTTTACAGACAGATTGTACATCTACATTTTCATTGACTGGATAAAAAGAACACCGAGACGTCTTCACGTTCTATGTTTTACAGACAGATTGAACATCTACATTTTCATTGACTGGATAAAAAGAACACCGAAACGTCTTCACGTTCTATGTTTTACAGACAGATTGAACATCTACATTTTCATTGACTGGATAAAAAGAACACCGAAACGTCTTCACGTTCTATGTTTTACAGACAGATTGAACATCTACATTTTCATTGACTGGATAAAAAGAACACCGAAACGTCTTCACGTTCTATGTTTTCCAGATAGGGTGAGGACCGGCATGGCCAGATGGTTAGGACACTTGACTCGTAATATGAGGGTCGCGGG
>NC_134832.1:141710286-141752260 GCF_004210375.1 Tachypleus tridentatus | reverse complement strand
AGAATCAGGTTATCCTTTTCAGTCTAGATATATAATTGATGTAAAGCTTTTAAAGGCAAGTTTAAAACACACTCGTATATATATATATATATATACACACACACTGTATGTTTGACTTAACAAATGTTTACGTTTCTTCAGTGAATTTTATTTTTATTTTCCATTGTGTTCATGGCTCCAATATTCAAGTCACTGAAATTACGTTTGATACTTCCCAATGAAAGTATAGTATCTTGCTTTTTAGTTTTATTTATTACCAAAGGTAGCGCTGAGAGTTTCTACTGACCAGTTCACAATCCAGCTACTGTATAGTAATTTACAATTATTTATTTACAATTTATTTTATATTAACAACAATTGTAGTTATGTATTTCTTGTTCTTAGTTCAGTAAAACAATCGATTTTTTTCTACAATACTTCGTTAAGAGGCGTACGAAGCTTCATTTTTTTCTTTGATAACCATAACAACTGTTAAGGTGAAAAAAATTTGAGTCTGTTTTTTTATCTAACGACGAGCTAACTCGTGTTCTTCTTTGTATATTAACCCAGTACTCCCTTTTGTTTTATTCCTAATATTTGTATAAACCTTCAAAAGAGCGATTTGCGATTAGACCCGGCATTAATTTTGAGCTTATAAGACGAGAGGGAAGACAGACAGGCCACAGCACTTACCGCCAACTCTTTGACTACTCTTGTCTTACCAATAATTGGGATTTGACTGTTACTCTTAGAGCACACTCACATCCCTAAAATATGGATTGTGTTTCTGCTCAACGGGCTGAAAACAATGAACCCTCTTATTCAACGTTTGAGCACGCTGATCACTTGGCCACGCCTAGTCCTGTATCCTAAAAGAACAGGATTATCTAATTTGCAGCTAGATTAGCTGGTCACATAATATATCGAGTGCGTGTCAGGGGGTGGAGCACTATTTATCGATTTAAAAAATATATATTGGTAACATACTGATATTAATAGTCAAAATAATACAGCAGTAGGTGACCAACATTTAGTAACTAAGCCCCAAAGTCAAAAAAGCTAAAAACAGCTTCAATTTATAATTATTCATTTCCAGTTTTTTTACTTATGTTTGACGAGCCCGTCGGCACTACAGTAACACAACCCAGATCTACTAGAACCCAGAAAGAGTTCGCTTAACCCCTCACAAACTGAGCAATTCCAAAACCTAAGGGCTTAGACGATTCGGATTACAAATATGATTTATGCACGTGCATACAACACAACCTTACTAATACTATCCAGAATATCCCCTGAAAATACAAAGTCGTAAACATAAGTTTAAATAAATAATAAGCAATAAGCAATCTGTCCTTCAAGTCAGTCTTGAAACCTGAGCCTTAATCATATCATGTTTTTTCTTTCAATAAGTTGTCATTAGAATTTTTTTTTTTAAATGTGATGCTTTTTACTTTGCTTTTAGGCATCATAACCATTCTCAAAACAAGTAATCATGGTAACCATAGAGACGAAAGATGGATTTGGTGAAGCTACTGTTTAATTCTGTGTTAAAACAACAACCTAGGCAATTATCAGTTCATCCATTAAATAAAACAAATAAAGAAAACGTTATTAAAGGCACACAGTGAATACACTTTAAGTACTAGTATTTTAAAAATAATTGTGGGTAAAGGCGGATCGTCTGTAGATATAGGTAACTTACAACAATATCATTCATAAAGGTGTCCAGACAGTAAATATTATTTATAAATGCATTGTTCATAAAGGTTTATATACTGTAATAGAATTGTTGGTAAAGGTTTATATAGGCTGTAAGTATCAACAGTATATGATAGTATTGTTGATAAAGATGTACAGACTGTAGATATCAATACTTTACAGCAGTATTGTTCCTAAAGCTTTATATAGACTGTAAATATCAATAGTTAACAACAGTATTGTTAATAAATGTTTATTTAAACTGTAAATATCAATACCTTACAACAGTATTGTTGATAAAGGTTTATATGAAC
Source organism: Tachypleus tridentatus (assembly GCF_004210375.1). NCBI lineage: Eukaryota > Metazoa > Arthropoda > Merostomata > Xiphosura > Limulidae > Tachypleus > Tachypleus tridentatus. Next base: position 141,750,269 of record NC_134832.1, on the reverse strand, counting down.
TGTTAATATCAATAGTTTGTAACAGTATTATTGATAAAGGTTTATCTAGATGATAAATATCAACAGTGTACACCAGTGTTGTTGATAAAGGTATACAGACGGTAAATATTAATAGTTTACAAAAGTATTGTTCATAAAGGTTTATATACAATGTAAGTATCAAGAGTTTACAATAGTATTACTGATGAAGATATACAGAGTATATATATCAAGAGTTTACAACAGTATTGTTGATTAAGATTTGTATAGACTGCAAATATCAATAGTTTACAACACTATTAGTGATAAAGGTGTATAGACATAAATAACTTGCAACAGTATTATTGATAAGCAATTCAATAGACTAAAAATATCAACAATTTATAAAAGTATTCTTGATAAAGGTGTAAAGACTGTAAATATCAGTTATTTATACAAGCATTTTTGATAAAGGATTATATAGACTATAAATATCAATAGTTTACAATAGTATTGTTGATATATGTATAAAAAAGTGAATATCAATAGTTTACGATAGTAGTATTGTGAAAGGTATACAGACAGTAAATATCAATAGTTTACAACAAAATTATTGATAAAGGTATATAGACTCTAAGTATCAATAGTTAATAATAATATTATTGATAAAGGAATATAGACTATAAATATAAATAGTTTCCAACAGTATTATTTATAAAAGTATGTAGTCTGTAAATATCATTTCTTCACAACAGTATTATTAGAAAAGATTTATAGATTGTAAATATCAACTGTTCCCAACAGTACTGTTGATAAAGGTATATAGACTGTAAATATCAATACTTTATGAAAGTATTATTGATGAAGGTTTATATAGACTGTCACTATCAATAGTTTACAACAGTATTATTGATAAAAAGTAAATAGAGTGTAAGAATCAACAATTTACAAGAGTTTTATTGATACAAGTTTATATAGACTGTAAATATTAATATTTTGCAAAATTAATATTGATAAAGGTTTATATAGTGTGTAAATATAAATAGTTTACAACAGAATTATTGATAAAGGTATATAGACTGTAAATAGCAATAGTTTAGAACACTATTACTGATAAAGATATAGTGACTGTAAATATTAATAGCTTTTCAACAGTATTATCAATAAAGGTTTAAAAAGATTGTAGACATCAATAGCTTACAACAGTACTATGTATAAGCACTTGTATACATTGCAAAGGTCAATAGCTGACAACAGTACTGTTGATAAAGGTGTATAGACTAGATATCAGTTATTTATAAAAATATTTTTGAAAAGGATTATATAGAGTGTACATATCAATAGTTTATAACAGTATCATTGATAAAAGTTTATATAGACTGTAAATATAAATAGTTTACAACAGCATTATAAGTAAAGGATTATACACTGTTAATATCAGTTGTTCAGAAAAGTATTATTGATAAAGATATATAGACTGTAAATATCACTTGTTCAAAACAATATTGTTGATAAAGATTTACAGAGTGTAGATTTCAGTAGTTTATAACAGTATTGTTCGTAAAGTTTAATTGCACTGTAAATATCAATAGCTTACAACAGTATTTTTGATAAATGTGAATAAACTGTAAATATCAATTACTTATAAATGCATTGTTGATAAAGGTATATAGAGAGTACATGTCAATAGTTCACAACAGTATTGTTGATGAACAATAGTATTGTTTAAAAATGTCTATATAGACTGTAAATACCAATAGTTTACAACAATATTGTATAATACATGTGTATGGACTGTAAATATCAATCATTTACAACAGTATTATTGATAAAGGTTTATATAGTTTGTAAATACCAATAACTCACAACAGTATTATTAACAAAGTTATATAGATGGTAAATATCAATAGTTTACAGTAGTATTAAAATATCAATAGTTTACAGTAGTATTATTGATGAACATTTAAATAGACTTTTAATATCAATAGTATTATTGAAAAAGATATAGATACTATAAATATCAATAATTCACAACAGTATTAGTAAAGGTTTATAGACAGTAAATGTCAGTTCTTCACAACAGTATTATTGATCAAGGTAATCAATTGCTCACAACAGTATTATTTATAAAGGTAAATAGACTGTAAATATTAATAGTTTCCAACAGTATTATTGATAAAGGTATATACACTGTAAATATTAATAGTTTCCAACAGTATTATTGATTAAGGTATGTAGCCTGTAAATATCACTACTTTACAATCGTATTATTCATAAAGGAATATAGACTATAAATATTGACAGTTCATGATATGTATTATTGATAAAGGTTTAAATAGACTGTAAATATTAATAGTTTACAACATTAGTTTTCATAAAAGTTTATATAGACTGTAAATATCAACAGTTTACACCAATATTATTGATAAAGAAATATGGGGTGATCAATAGTTTAAAATACTATTGTTGATAAAAGTGTATAGACTAAAGATATAAATATTTCACAACAGTATTATTGATACAGGTATATAGACAGTAAATACCAATAGTTTACAACAGTATTATTGACAAAATTTTATATAGACTGTAAATATTAATAGTTTGCAAAATTAATATTGATAAAGATTTATATAGAGTGTAAACATAAATAGTTTACAACACTATTATTCATAAAGATACATAGACTATAAATATCAATAGTTTACAATAGTATTGTTGATAAAGGTATATATGCTGCTAATATCAATAGTTTACCACAGTATTATTCATAAAGGTCTATATACTTGGTAAATATTAAACATTTCCAACAGTATTATAGATTAATTTTTATATAGACTGTAAATATCTACAGTCAACAACAGTATTATTGATAAAAGCTTATACAGACTATAAATATCAGTAGTTTACAGTAGTATTGTTCATAAATGTTTATATATACCGTAAATATCCAAAGTTTACAACAATATTATTGATAAAGGAATATAGACTGTATATACCAATAGTTTACAATTGTATTATTGTAAATATCACTACTTTAAAACAGTATTATTGATGAAGGAATATAGCCTGTACATATCAATAGTTTACAACAGTATTATTGAGAAAGGAAAATAGACTGAAATATTAATAGTTTCCAACAGTATTATTGATAAAGGTATATAGCCTGTAAAATTAATAGTTTCAAACAATTATTGATAAAGGTATATAGCATATATACTTTATATTATTGATAAAGGAATATAGATTGTTTAGAATAGTATTAATAGGTTTAGCCACAGTATTATTCATAAAAGAATATAGACTGTAAATATTAATAGTTTCCCACAGTATTATATAGATTGTAAATATTAATAGTTTCCCACAGTGTAAATATCACAGTATTATTAATAAAGGTATATAGCCTGTAAATATCACTACTTTACAACAGTGTTATTGATAAAGGAATATAGACTGTAAATATCAATAGTTTACAATAATATTATTGATAAAGGTATATAAACTGCTAATGTCAATAGTTTACCACAGTATTATTCATAAAGGTCTATACAGTTGTAAATATCAAACGTTCACAACAGTATTATAAATTAATGTTTATATAGACTGTAAATAACTCTAGTCCACAACAGTATTATTGATAAACACTTATACAGACTGAAAATATCAATAGTTTACAACAGTTACAACAGTATTTTTGATAAAGGTGTATAAACTGTAAATATCAGTTATTTATAAATGAATTGTTGAGAAAGATTATATATATACTATCAATATCAATAGTTTAGAACAGTATTGTTGATAAAAAGGTTTATACATGTAAATATCAATAGTTCACAACAGTATTATGATAAACGAACATAGAGTTTAATTATCGTTTAGTTTACAAAAGCATTATTGATAACGGTTTATATAGACTGTAAGTATTAATACCTTACAATACTATTATTGATAGAGGTTTATATAGAATGTAGATATCAATAATCTACAACAATATTGTTGATAAAGGTGTATGGACTATAGGTATCAGTTATTTATAAATGTATTTTTCGTAAAGGTTTATATTGGCTGCAAATATGAAGAGTTTACAATAGTATTATTCATAAAGGTATATGGGTTGTAAATATCAATACTTTACAACAGTATTATTGATAAAGGTTTTTAGACTGCAAATATCAATACTTCATAGCAATATTATTGATGAAGATTTATATCAACTGTAAATATCAAAACTTTACAACAACATTGTTGATAAATGTTTATATATTGACTGTGAATGTCAATAGTTTGCAAGAGTATTGTTGATAAAGGTATATAGATTGTAAATATCAATACTTTACAAGACTATTGTTGATAATGGTGTATAGACTGTAGTCTGTAGATATAATTAGCTTACCACAGTATTATTGATAAACGGTTATATAGATGAAAATGTCAACAGTTTACAACAGTATTATTGATAAAGGTGTGTAGAATGTAGATGTCAGTTATTTATAAATGCATCATTGCTAAAGGATTATATCGACCGTAAATATAGAGAGTTTACAAGAGTTATTGATAAAGGTAAATATACTGTAAATATCAATTATTCACTACAGTGTTATTGATAAAGGTTTATATAGATTATAAATATCAATAGTTTACAACGGTATTGTTCATAATGGTATACATAGACTGTAAATAACAATAGCTTACATTATTCTTGATAAAGGTGTATAGACTGTAGTATCAATTATTTATAGCTTTATCGTTGATAAAGGATTATATAGGTTGTAAATATCAATAGTTTATGACAGTATTACTGATAAATGTTTATATAGACTGTAAATATCGATAATTTACAACAATACTATTGATGAAAGTTTATATAGACTGTAAATTTCAATTCTTCACAATAGTATTATTGATGAAGCTATATAGACTCTAAATATGAATAGTTTCCAACAGTATTATTGTTAAAGGTTTGTATAGACTGTTATATTAGTAATTTAGAACAATATTATTGATAAAGGTTTATATAGACTGTAAATATCAATAGTTTATGATAGGATTGCTGATAAGTGTATAAAAACTGTGAATATCAATAGTTTACATAGTATTATTGATAAAGGTTTATATGGACTGTAAATATCAAGTTTACAACAGTATTATTAATAAAGATTTATATAGACTGTAAATATCAATAGTTTTCAACACTATTATTGATAAAGGTGTACAGACTGTAGATATAAATAGCTTACAACAGTATTATTGATAAAGGTATACAGACTGTAAATATTAATATTTTATAACAGTATTGCTGATAAAGGTGTATAGACTGTTAATATCAACTATCTATAAATGCATTGTTGATAAAGGTTTATATAGTTTGTAAATATTAATATTTTAGAACAGTATTATTTTTATAAAAGTTTATACAGACTTTAAATATCAGTAATTTAGAATAGTATTATTGTTAACTGTGCCTAGACTTACATATTAATTATTTATAAAAGTATTGTATGTAAAGATTATTACGTCTGTATAAATGAAACTTTTAATTTAGTTGCATATCTTAACCCTTTGACGACAAGAACGGCCAATGTCTTATTTTAGTTCTGAACTGGTCTTTCCATTTATACTTGGTTGACATAATATTGAGTTTCCGGAGAAAGTTGCATTAGTCATTACAGTATTAATATGTTTATATGACATTACTTCAGTACCGTCGTTTGAAATTAGTTTTCACTAGTTTGAGTTGGCCAACGAGGTCCATCAACTTCATGAAATACGTGTGATGATTAAACAGAATCTAACTTCAGTGAGCTTGTTCATTATTATCTACGTTACATACACGTGCTAGATATCAACCAATAAAATCCAGCATCGGTGAACTTGTGGGTTACTTATTATCCGTAACAAATGCACGTATGGATATTATCCGTAAGTACAAACTGATACAGTTTTGAATAAACATTTTTAAAAGGTCTGTCATAAGATATATGGAGAAAAATTCATCATAATGTTTGCCACCATTACAGTTTTGTTTAACTACGATATGGTTGAATATATTATATTAAACGATTTTTAATATGCAAATCAACGAGTCAAATGACAACAACATCCAATATATAGTCTAAATTGAACAGCATGAAGTCAACAATATATTTTTACCTTGTTTGAAGTTACAGCGGAAGTGACCAACGCTAGAAACCATGTTTCGATACCCGTCTCTGGTAGAGCAAGATAGCTTATTTTGCAGCTTTTTATTTAACTACAAAAAAAGAAACATAGCATGTGTGATGCCACCAAAAAATGATCGCTTTTGGGAATAGTTGTAAAAGTTCTAAAAATATTCATACGTGGGATTGAAGTGAGGAAATTAAAATTCCAACATGGGAATATCCTATTTAATAGTATTGAAAAACAAAGGAAAATGGATCAGTTTGGAGAAAACAGAACCATTCAAAAAGAGACCTGCATCAAGTCGTTCTCCAAATATTATAAGCGAAGTGAAGCGTCTTTTAATAAATTAGAATCCACGAGCACAAGGTTTGTCACAGACGCTGGCCACAGAAATATTCATTATAATAAGAGGCAGATCTCTGTCTGAAACCGCGACACAAGAAACACCTGTTTGAAGTATGCTTAGCTTTTAGAATATTAAAGAAATAACCGTTCATTTCCTTCATAAGTCTCAAATAGTTTTAACATGCTTGTCGTTCTCCTTTACAATACAAACAACAAACACAGCGCTCGCTATACCAGCCTATAAACATTATGTAAAAATCCATAATTAAAACAAGGAAAAGAACCGTAGTCATAAAACAATGAAAAAGTTCCAATAAGAATTTATTGACAACACTCCCTCGAAATCTCATAAGCATCTCATCGTGACAAATTTATTTATTGGAGTAAGAAGAGTAGACAGATTAATAGCCATAACGAAAGTTACGCAGCAGTGTAAAGTCTTATTACACAATCTTATATCACTTATTATAATGGTAAACTTGGTAGTGAGGCCTACTGTTTCACAGCAAGTTGCCTGCATGCTGGTCGTGTTTGCGGTTTCGACTAAGAGTCTTGTTTTCTTTGCTATTTTCCTCATTTTAGTTATTATATTCTTACTTCAAGGGGAAGCACTCGAGCGGCTACTCTTGAAGGTTATAAAAAGATCATGTAAGTGTGGAAAGGCTATTATTGCGTCGTTACCAGAGAAATGTGTGATTGATATATAAAGAAAAAACAAAACACTGCAAGTGTACTTTCATATCTCGCATCTTATATGTTATATATATAAAGATATTATTAACTTCAACACATTTTGGAAGCTGTGGCTTCACGTTCACCAAAACGTTGCCCGGCATGACCAAGTGGTTGGGACACTTCACTCGTAACCTGAGGGTCGTTGTTTCGAATCCCCGTCGCACCAAACATGCTCGCCCTTTCAGTCGTGGCGACATTTAGAATGTGACGGTCAATTCTACTATTAGTTGGTAAAAGAGTAACCCAAGAGTTGGCAGTGGGTTGTGATGATTAACTACATTCCCTCTGGTCTCACACTGCTAAATTAAAAAACGGATAGCGCAGATAGCCCTCATGTAGCTTTGCGCGAAATTCAAAAACAAACAAGCAAATCATCTAAAAGTTAACCGCACCCCTTCAACCCTTCAACGGTACTGTCGAGGGATTTGGACTCGAAAATTCAAGGTTCCATCCCTGCAGTAGGCAGAACACTGATAGTCCATTGCTTCGTGCTTAAAACAAACAAAATGTAACGATGTTAAATACACAAAAGAGAGTCTAGTGTTATGTTATCTTTCTAATAAAGCCACGCCTTTAAAAACATACAATGTGACAAGCTTGTGAAACATTTCAAAGTGAAACTTTGTGTTCATTACAGCGTAACGGAAAATCAACCATTAAATTGCGCTTTCCATAAATATTAAAGTAGGGGGGCCTAATTCCGTTGTCAATGGGCATTTAAAAGGTCAATAAACAGACTTCTTTCGCTACACAAGGACAAGAGAATGAACACTGAGCCACGAATTATCGATAACGTTATCCAGAAACTCTGGTTATTCAGCTAAAGTCACCGTGACAATTGACGTCATAATGTTGTTGTCATTAGTAAGGACAGAAGTAACGACAGCATAAACAAGTGGTTGGACTACAAAATCTAACTGTCAATAGAATAACTGTCGGGGAATGAATGACGTTGACGTTATAGCAAGTTTGAAAAGGTTTTAGTTTCGATTTAGTTTTTGAATTTCGCGCAAGGATACACGAGGTCAACCTGCGTTAGCCGTCCCTAATTTAGCATTAAAAGGAAAGAGCGAGGGCAACCTGCGTTAGCCGTCCCTAATTTAGCATTAAAAGGAAGAGGGAGGGCAGAATTCGTCAACATTATCCACCGCCAACTCTTTGGTTACTCTTTTACCAACGAATAGTGGGATTTAAAATTATAACGGCCCCAAAGTTGAAAGGATGAGCATGTTTGGTGGGAAGTGGATACGACCCTCAGATTGCGAGTCAAGCGCCCTGACCACGTGGTCATGATGGGCATATTGGATAATAGGCTTTACAGCTGTTTTTTCATCAATTTAAGTGGCATTGACAGGAACCGAGGAAGCAGTAGGAGTGTGTGTGTGAAGTGCTAGCGGAGGTTGAAGCCACTTCAAAATATATCTTATCCTCCCCAGTAACCCACAGAACAACACTTACTGTTAAAGCTGGTTCACTTCCTTGGTACTATCGCATGTGAGCCCCCAAAATGTAGATTACAACCCCTCAGTTTTTATCTAGCCCACTTCATACCCCTCACTCGGGACAGAAACTGTAAATACGTGGTCACACAGTCAGGTCCCCTCACTCTGGACAGAAACTGTAAATACGTGGTCACACAGTCAGGTTGTATTCATTCTTCTCAATCTTCGTTCAGCAAATCGCACGCGTGTACTCGACGATCCAATGCTGCTAGTTGTGTGATTAATGGCTGGCATACTGTAACCATAAAATCGAGTTGCGCAGTTTGTGGCCGTAAAGACGCGTTTTAGAATTGACAGTCAAGTCTTATGCAAGATTAAACAGGACAAGACTATTCCGAAAGTTGTCAGCTGGAGCTATTGACTAGCTGCCTTTTTCTTTTCGTAAGCTCCAAATTACATGGACAGATGCAGTGACAGTTTTTGTGCAGCTTTTTGTAGACTCTCTCAAAACAAAAGCCTTCATCGTGCGGGATTCTTGTATTTTGTTTGCTTGTTTTGTTTTGAATTTCGCACAAAGCTACTCAAGGGCTATCTGTGCTAGCCGTCCCTAATTTAGCAGTGTAAGACTAGAGGGAAGGCAGCTAGTCATCACCACCCTCCGCCAACTCTTGGGCTACTCTTTTACCAACGAATAGTGGGATTGACCGTAACATTATAACGCCCCCACGGCTGAAAGGGCGAGCATGTTTGGCGCGACGGGGATGCGAACCCGCTACCCTCGGATTACGAGTCTCTCGCCTTAACGCGCTTGGCCATGCAGGGCCTTGGGATTCTTGTAACCTTCAAATAAAACCGATTCAGTTCACAACTCTTTGGCCATGATATTCCATCTTTATTACGATGAAATAACATTTGAAACTATCATATGACACCAGTATATAACTGACACAGCAACTTTACATCTATTTCTTGACAACTTTTTGACCATTATCTGAAAACATCAATTTCAAGCTATCCCAGAATATGCCTTAGCCTCCCCAATAACCTACAGAACAGTACTTACTATTAAAGCTGGTTCACTTCCTATGCACTGTTGCATGTGAGCCCCTGTAATGTAGATTACATCTCCCCCCCCCCTACAGTTTTGTCTAACCCGCTTCAGAGCCTCACCCTGAACAGAAACTGCAAATACGTTGTTACATTAGCCTTTCATACGCATAGTTTTACTTATGAAAATTTTGTATGGAATTAGCTGAAACCAAAAGAAATAAACCTGGAAACATCGTTAACAGACATTAACTGTTTTTCCTTTTTTAGTGCCTCCATCTTGGAAACTGCTCGCGCAAAGAGAGCCCGATCGATATGCTGTACTCTTAGAAAGTTTCTAAACTTACATAACGTAAAGAAATATATTTTAAAAGTGTATATATCACCCAAGTTAAGCAATTAGCTCAAAACGCCTTATCAAAACGAGCTACGACAGTAAAAGATAACTAAAAATTAACCCAGTAAACAATGTACATAGCCCCCCCCCCCGCAATAGCATAGCGGTATATCTGCGGACTCGCACTACTAGAAACCGGGTTTCGATACCCGTAGTATGCAGAGCATAGCCAATAGCATAGCGGTATATCTGCGGACTCGCACTACTAGAAACCGGGTTTCGATACCCGTAGTAGGTAGAGCATAGATAGCCCATGGTGCAGCTTTGTGTTTAATTTCACAAACAACATCAGTGTACCGAAATGTAATTTAAAATAACATTTGTGCAATGTACATACATTTGAAAGGAGTACAACATTAAAATAATAACATAATAAATAATTTATCAAAACAGAAACCGGCTCCAAAATGACTCTACATAATTCAGTCTTAAAGAAGACAATGGCGTAAGTCATTGTAGGGTTGGTTCCTGTTTTAATCAATTATTTATTTTTCTACTATTGTACTTTTTTTTAATTTTATATATGTAATAATGCACATAATTTAGTTGCTGATCTGATTATTTAGTGTATGCGTAAAAGTAATCGCAAATCAAAAAATTACACTTATTACAAGGAGTTGACTACTATTAAAACGATTTTAAATTTGTAAATCAGCAAGTCACGTGACTACCACAGTGGTTATAAAGTCGCTTGTGAGCGCCCGCGTCGCGCTGAACATGCTCGCCCTCCCAGCCGTGGGGGTGTATAATGTGACGGTCAATCCCACTATTCGTTGGTAAAGAGTAGCCCAAGAGTTGGCGGTGGGTGGTGATGACTAGCTGCCTTCCCTCTAGTCTTACACTGCTAAATTAGGGACGGCTAGCACAGATAGCCCTCGAGTAGCTTTGTGTGAAATTCCCAAAACAAACAAACAAACAAACAAACAAACAAACGCTTGTGAGACTCAGTGTATCATAACTATATTTCAACATTGTTTGATGTGTGATGTCACTGAATGTGTATCATTTTCAGGGAGGTTTGGTTTGGTTTATTTTGAATTTCGCGCAAAGCTATACGAGGGCTGTCTTCGTTAGCTGTCCCTAATTTAGTAGTGTAAGACTAGAGGGAAGGTGGCTAATCGTCACCACCCACCGCCAACTCTGGAGCTACTCTTTTACCAAAGAATAGTGGGATTGACCATCATATTATAACGCCCCCACGGCTGAAAGGGCAAGCATGTTTGGTGTGACAGGGATTCGAACTCGCGACCCTCGGATTACGAATCGAACGTCTTAACCACATGGCCGTGCCGGGCCTTTCGGGAGGATATGAAACAACCTTTTCCGACGTAAAAATATTAATATATCAGACCATAAAGATGTGTTCAGATTTGTAGATTTGAAATTTCTAAAACGAGTCTGCCACTAGTAATTAATAGCATTCGGATAAGCTAAGTGCATCAACTGTGGACGCAATGATCATTCAGAAGAAGACCTGTAAGAAGTCGTATTCTAATCTGTAACAACATAATCAAGGATCTCTGTACGGGAAGGAAATATATCACATGTACACAAGTTTCTTGCACAACATATCATATCTTCCACAACCATTACATACTTCAAACAGCTGGTGAATGAAACAGATATTTATGCTATATCATATGGAGACGTACCGGGCAAATCGCCAGACTATCTGTAAGTTGGGACTGCTGAAAAGAACATTAGATGGCTTACAAAGTCAAGTATGTTGTAAAGAAAAATGTCGTAATTTTCAAGAAATATTCTCATCACTAATTACATTTTTTGTGAAATGATAAAAACCTAAACCTAAAATATCAAAAACATTTTCATCTAAAACTTTTATAATTTCCCGATTTCCAGAGAACGCGCCTCGCAATCTGCGAATCTCGGGATCATATCTCGTTACCGAAAATGCTCGCGCTTTCAGCTGTTGGGGTATTATGATATGCAGTCAATATCATTATTCGTTGCCCAAGAATTATCGGTGGGTAGTATTGGCCCTCTTTTTGCGTCACTGCTAAAATTAGGGACAACTATCGAAGAAACCTCTCATGTAGCTTTGCGCAAAATTTCAAAAACAAACACAGAATTCGCGAGAAGAGTAAAGAATTACGAATGGCCATTGTGATACAAATAAAAAAAAATCACATCACGGTCGAAATAGTCAGAAAATTTTTCATAAAAACCATTTTCTCAATCATCACCCATGTAATGGGCAAATAACTACTGACTAAATCGAAACAATAGGGTAAACAGCGTAGCGCTCTCAGGTGGACCACTAACAACCGTTACAGTTCAAGAGTAAACATGAACTCGTGCGTGTACAGGTAAATAGAAAAGAGAATTTTAACCGATTTTACGTGGATTTATCACTTTATAACAATTAGATGGAAATGTGAAATACTTTATCAGTTGTATCGAAACTTAGCAGTGGAAACGTAAGGTACTATTGTATGTACTTATATTGTATCCGTGTCTATACGTTTATATTTTTATATTGCACTAAGTTATAGCATTAGTAATATTACTTATTTTGCACACACACGTGCTCTAGCCCAAAACGAATAACTGACGACGCGGGAAAAGTAGCGAAATAATTTACGCAAAATTTTAAAGGGTAAAAAAAAACAAAGACACCCAACTCCTTTCTAAATGCATGGCCAGGTGGCTAAGTCACTCAACTCGTAATCCGAGGGCCGCGTGTTCAAATCCCAGTCATACCAAACATGCTCGTCCTTTCATCCGTGGAGGCGTTATAATGTTTCGGTCAATCCCACTATTTGTTGATAAAAGAGTAGCCCAAGAGTTGGCGGTGAGTGGTAATGACTAGCTGCCTTCCCTCTGGTTTTACACTGCTAAATTAGGGACGACTAGCACAGATAGCCCTCGTGTAGCTTTGCGCGAAATTCCAAACAAAACCTTTCCAAGTGACAATAAACTTATTTTTTCAACATTGTAACTTAGAACTTGTGAAGTTCAGACTTATAATTCAAATTAATGCTGTAGTTTGTGAAAAGTTGTATACGTTAAATAAACAAACAAAAACAAATTACCTCCCTAGTGGCACATCGCTACGTCTGTGGACTTAGAACGCTACAAACCGGCTTTCGTTACCCATGGTGGGTAGACCACATTTAGTCCAATGGGTGACTTTACGTTAAATTTAGCTTAAGATAAAAGACAACTACACAATATATCGACTACAATTATTAGAGTTAACAGAATTAAAGACCTAAAACATAAGTGAAAAATAATATATCTTAAATGAAACTGCAAAAAACAACATTTTTTTCCTGTTGTTATTGTTATTTTCTATCAAGTTTTCTTACAAATTATCAAACAAAACCGAGTTCCTGTTTCAAAGTTAAAAGAACAAAAAAAGAAGGCGTATTCATTATCCAAGCCTCCATTTCTCACAAGCATTTTCCACCTTTAATTATTTAAAATTTCTTTAGCACAATTGGTATTTTAAAGGCCTGAGAAACAGGCTCACATTTTATACCATAAAAGGCCTAGCATGACCAAGCGTGTTAAGGCGTTCGACTCATAATCCGAGAGTCGCGGGTTCGAATCCCGGTCGCACAAAACATGCTCGCCCTTTCAGCCGTGGGGGCGTTATAATGTTACGGTCAATCCCACTATTCGTTGGTAAAAGAGTAGCCCAAGAGTTGGCGGTGGGTGGTGATGACTAGCTGTCTTCCCTCTAGTCTTACACTGCTAAATTAGGGACGACTAGCGCAGATAGCCCTCGAGTAGCTGCGCGAAATTAAAAATAAAGTAATATATATATATAATATAAAAAAATTATAAAATTTTGGGTTGAAAGTTATGAAAAACATTCTCGAAGCTTTTAATAAATCAGAACGGACACAGTGAATTCTAAAAATATTTTTATTCTCTTGCTAGTTTATACCCATTAAACGACTCTTACGTTTCTGCTGCTTGAATAAATTAGATAGTAGAAAAGGGTTAGCGAAATTTTCGATAAGTCAAAGAAAGTTTAGTCGTGCGTGCTTAATTTCCCTAATGACCGTATAAAACATTTCAAGGGCTGTTCTTTGAGCGAAGCGCAGACCAGATGGAACCTTGCATCGTAGATAAAACTTTAAGAATATTCATAAGATGTAACAAATGAAGATTATGTAAGAAAAAAAAAAGATGAAACTGTACACCATCACGGGTGTAGGTTCAAGGGCTGGAATCTTCCTCCGCTGGAGAAATGAGTTCCGTTTCTCACACTGTAACCTTTTTGAATCATTATTTATCATAAGCTAAAAATACTCATGTTGATTCTTACTTCAATAATCTTTCGTGTATGCGTTCTGCATAGTTTTACTTATGTATTATTAAAAACAATTTGTATTAAATAAAACTTTCATGTGTGAAGGATAACCTATAATAAATAAAATATCCATTTTTTTAACCATTTTATATTTTGTTGTTATCAGTAACAAAGAACTTAGAAACAAGTGTAATTTAGGTCGGTGTCCCAGATATTTGTAACAATAATGTTAATGATGCGAGCTATTGTTATCACTAGTACAGACTCTTGCATGGTACAATAACGTATTTTGATAAAAATTGGATGGAAAATGAATTACTATGCGAACTTGACAGGTACCTCACACATGATGAAGATAGTTCTAAACACTTCTACCAGATCAATATATATTTAAAAAATAAAAATAAATAAATGAAAAAATATATATAATAATAAAAATATAAATAAAAAGTAATCAACATATATGTGTATAAAAATGGCCACCATCAAACTAGACATCTTACTTATAGGGCAAAATAATATCCATATATGTATACTGTATACCAGTACATGGAAATTGCCCTGAAAAGTGGGTCAGAGTGGGCTGATCTACCATCAAACCCTGCATGACTACATGAGTAAAGGAAGGAGGAAGAGATCAAAGAGCACCTGACCCTCCAGGGTACATATGATACCCAAACCCTAGAGAGACTTCACCGCTCACAAACGGACAAAACAAAAATAAATGGTTCTTCTAACTTCAGGAAACCAAAGTTTATTATAAGAAATATGTTCTTCACACAAAGATCATTCTTTGATTCATTCATTCATTCACCATTAGATTCCATCTAGGAACATAGGGCCGCAATCGCATGCGGATTCTTCAACAGGTATTTAAGTGAGTAGGTTGTTAGCCCGCTCCACCGAGCCGGCCCTAATTTAGTAGTGTAAGGCAGCTAGTGGAAGGCAGCTAGTCATCACCACCCACCGCCAACTCTTGGGCTACTCTTTTACCAACAAATAGTGGGATTGACCGTCACATTATAACGCCCACACGGCTGGGAGGGCGAGCATATATAGCGCAACGTGGGCGCGAACCCGCGACACTTGGATTAGGAGTCGTACGCGCTTGGCCATGCAGGGCCATTCTTTGATTAGTTATTTTATTATTGCATTAATTGTATCGTTGCAATAGTTCTCTTAAAACCACATGTCTTAATAGTTCTCTTAAAACCACATGTCTTAATAGTTCTCTTAAAACCACATGTCTTATCAATGCTCGATTATTATTCAAAACCTTCTCTTCATAACAAACAACAAATTAAATTCATTAGATACAGACCAACAAACAACGAATTAAATTCATTCGATACAGACCCTTCCTTCTAGACAGGCTTTTATATTGAAAAGTGTATAAATTGAGGAGCTATTTACACCTATGTTAGCGACTCAATTAAACTCAATTGAAACATGCAAGGAAAAGAGGAAGTATTATAGGGAAGAAAGTGGAACTGGAGACGTATAACTTACGAAATTCGGAGAAATCGAGCATGACCGACACTTGGTTTTTATGACCATAATTACTTTTACAAATTATTCCGTTCAGTACTAAATGCCAATGACATTTAAAATACTTGCGGCAGAACTAACGGTCATAAAAGATTTTCATTATATGGAACCAATGTTTGAGCGAACCTTTCACCTTGCTGTTAATCCAGTATTCTTGAGTCCACCTTTTAATGATCAATCCAACATTTAAAATCTTACTATTTATTCCTTATAATGCCAGAGTTCCTTTCAAGTGGTAACTCACTACCAAAGATGTACTCATCACTAGTTATTCCTTATAATAATACCAGAGTTCCTTTCAAGTGGTAACTCACTACCAAAGATGTACTCATCACTAGTTATTCCTTATAATAATACCAGAGTTCCTTTCATGTGGTAACTCACTACCAGAGATGTACTCATCACTATTTATTCCTTATAATACCAGAGTTCCTTTCAAGTGGTAACTCACTACCAGAGATGTACTCATCACTATTTATTCCTTATAATACCAGAGTTCCTTTCAAGTGGTAACTCACTACCAGAGATGTACTCATCACTAGTTATTCCTTATAATAATACCAGAGTTCCTTTCATGTGGTAACTCACTACCAGAGATGTACTCATCACTATTTATTCCTTATAATACCAGAGTTCCTTTCAAGTGGTAACTCACTACCAGAGATGTACTCATCACTATTTATTCCTTATAATACCAGAGTTCCATTCAAGCGGTAACTCACTACCAGAGATGTACTCATCACTATTTATTCCTTATAATACCAGAGTTCCTTTCATGTGGTAACTCACTACCAGAGATGTACTCATCACTATTTATTCCTTATAATACCAGAGTTTCTTTCAAGTGGTAACTCAATATCAGAGATGTATTCATCACTATTTATTCCTTATAATATCAGAGTTCCTTTCAAGTGGTAACTCACTACCAGAGATGTACTCATCACTATTTATTCCTTATAATACCAGAGTTCCTTTCAAGTGGTAACTCACTACCAGAGATGTACTCATCACTATTTATTCCTTATAATATCAGAGTTCCTTTCAAGTGGTAACTCACTATCAGAGATGTATTCATCACTATTTATTCCTTATAATACCAGAGTTCCATTCAAGCGGTAACTCACTACCAGAGATGTACTCATCACTATTTATTCCTTATAATACCAGAGTTCCTTTCGTGTGGTAACTCACTACCAGAGATGTACTCATCACTATTTATTCCTTATAATACCAGAGTTTCTTTCAAGTGGTAACTCAATATCAGAGATGTATTCATCACTATTTATTCCTTATAATACCAGAGTTCCATTCAAGCGGTAACTCACTACCAGAGATGTACTCATCACTATTTATTCCTTATAATAATACCAGAGTTCCATTCAAGTGGTAACTCACTACCAGAGATGTACTCATCACTATTTATTCCTTATAATATCAGAGTTTCTTTC
Organism: Tachypleus tridentatus; assembly: GCF_004210375.1. Lineage (NCBI taxonomy): Eukaryota > Metazoa > Arthropoda > Merostomata > Xiphosura > Limulidae > Tachypleus > Tachypleus tridentatus. The sequence continues at coordinate 141,732,908 of NC_134832.1, read as the reverse complement.
ATGTGGTAACTCACTACCAGAGATGTACTCATCACTATTTATTCCTTATAATACCAGAGTTTCTTTCAAGTGGTAACTCAATATCAGAGATGTATTCATCACTATTTATTCCTTATAATACCAGAGTTCCATTCAAGCGGTAACTCACTACCAGAGATGTACTCATCACTATTTATTCCTTATAATAATACCAGAGTTCCATTCAAGTGGTAACTCACTACCAGAGATGTACACATCACTATTTATTCCTTATAATACCAGAGTTCCATTCAAGTGGTAACTCACTACCAGAGATGTACTCATCACTATTTATTCCTTATAATATCAGAGTTACTTTCAAGTGGTAACTCACTACCAGAGATGTACTCATCACTATTTATTCCTTATAATATCAGAGTTTCTTTCAAGTGGTAACTCACTACCAGAGATGTACTCATCACTATTTATTCCTTATAATACCAGAGTTTCTTTCAAGTGGTAACTCAATATCAGAGATGTATTCATCACTATTTATTCCTTATGATACCAGAGTTCCATTCAAGCGGTAACTCACTATCAGAGATGTACTCATCACTATTTATTCCTTATAATGCCAGAGTTCCATTCAAGCGGTAACTCACTACCAGAGATGTACTCATCACTATTTATTCCTTATAATGCCAGAGTTCCTTTCAAGTGGTAACTCAATATCAGAGATGTATTCATCACTATTTATTCCTTATAATACCAGAGTTCCATTCAAGCGGTAACTCACTACCAGAGATGTACTCATCACTATTTATTCCTTATAATACCAGAGTTTCTTTCAAGTGGTAACTCAATATCAGAGATGTATTCATCACTATTTATTCCTTATAATATCAGAGTTCCTTTCAAGTGGTAACTCACTACCAGAGATGTACTCATCACTATTTATTCCTTATAATACCAGAGTTCCTTTCAAGTGGTAACTCACTACCAGAGATGTACTCATCACTATTTATTCCTTATAATACCAGAGTTTCTTTCAAGTGGTAACTCAATATCAGAGATGTATTCATCACTATTTATTCCTTATAATACCAGAGTTCCATTCAAGCGGTAACTCACTACCAGAGATGTACTCATCACTATTTATTCCTTATAATACCAGAGTTTCTTTCAAGTGGTAACTCAATATCAGAGATGTATTCATCACTATTTATTCCTTATAATATCAGAGTTCCTTTCAAGTGGTAACTCACTACCAGAGATGTACTCATCACTATTTATTCCTTATAATAATACCAGAGTTCCATTCATGTGGTAACTCACTACCAGAGATGTACTCATCACTATTTATTCCTTATAATGCCAGAGTTCCTTTCAAGTGGTAACTCACTACCAGAGATGTACTCATCACTATTTATTCCTTATAATACCAGAGTTTCTTTCAAGTGGTAACTCAATATCAGAGATGTATTCATCACTATTTATTCCTTATGATACCAGAGTTCCATTCAAGCGGTAACTCACTACCAGAGATGTACTCATCACTATTTATTCCTTATAATACCAGAGTTTCTTTCAAGTGGTAACTCAATATCAGAGATGTATTCATCACTATTTATTCCTTATGATACCAGAGTTCCATTCAAGCGGTAACTCACTACCAGAGATGTACTCATCACTATTTATTCCTTATAATGCCAGAGTTCCTTTCAAGTGGTAACTCAATATCAGAGATGTATTCATCACTATTTATTCCTTATAATATCAGAGTTCCATTCAAGCGGTAACTCAATATCAGATATGTATTCATCACTATTTATTCCTTATAATATCAGAGTTCCTTTCAAGCGGTAACTCACTATCAGAGATGTACTCATCACTATTTATTCCTTATAATACCAGAGTTTCTTTCAAGTGGTAACTCACTACCAGAGATGTACTCATCACTATTTATTCCTTATAATAATACCAGAGTTCCATTCATGTGGTAACTCACTACCAGAGATGTACTCATCACTATTTATTCCTTATAATGCCAGAGTTCCTTTCAAGTGGTAACTCAATATCAGAGATGTATTCATCACTATTTATTCCTTATAATACCAGAGTTCCATTCAAGCGGTAACTCACTACCAGAGATGTACTCATCACTATTTATTCCTTATAATGCCAGAGTTCCTTTCAAGTGGTAACTCAATATCAGAGATGTATTCATCACTATTTATTCCTTATAATGCCAGAGTTCCTTTCAAGTGGTAACTCAATATCAGAGATGTACTAATCACTATTTATTCCTTATAATAATACCAGAGTTCCATTCATGTGGTAACTCACAACCAGAGATGTACTCATCACTATTTATTCCTTATAATGCCAGAGTTCCTTTCAAGTGGTAACTCAATATCAGAGATGTATTCATCACTATTTATTCCTTATAATACCAGAGTTCCATTCAAGTGGTAACTCACTACCAGAGATGTACTCATCACTATTTATTCCTTATAATACCAGAGTTCCTTTCAAGTGGTAACTCACTACCAGAGATGTACTCATCACTATTTATTCCTTATAATAATACCAGAGTTCCATTCATGTGGTAACTCACTACCAGAGATGTACTCATCACTATTTATTCCTTATAATGCCAGAGTTCCTTTTAAGTGGTAACTCAATATCAGAGATGTATTCATCACTATTTATTCCTTATAATACCAGAGTTCCATTCAAGCGGTAACTCACTACCAGAGATGTATTCATCACTATTTATTCCTTATAATATCAGAGTTCCTTTCAAGTGGTAACTCAATATCAGAGATGTACTCATCACTATTTATTCCTTATAATACCAGAGTTCCTTTCAAGTGGTAACTCACTACCAGAGATGTACTCATCACTATTTATTCCTTATAATACCAGAGTTCCATTCAAGTGGTAACTCACTACCAGAGATGTACTCATCACTATTTATTCCTTATAATATCAGAGTTACTTTCAAGTGGTAACTCACTACCAGAGATGTACTCATCACTATTTATTCCTTATAATATCAGAGTTTCTTTCAAGTGGTAACTCACTACCAGAGATGTACTCATCACTATTTATTCCTTATAATACCAGAGTTTCTTTCAAGTGGTAACTCAATATCAGAGATGTATTCATCACTATTTATTCCTTATGATACCAGAGTTCCATTCAAGCGGTAACTCACTATCAGAGATGTACTCATCACTATTTATTCCTTATAATACCAGAGTTCCATTCATGTGGTAACTCACTACCAGAGATGTACTCATCACTATTTATTCCTTATAATGCCAGAGTTCCTTTCAAGTGGTAACTCAATATCAGAGATGTATTCATCACTATTTATTCCTTATAATACCAGAGTTCCATTCATGTGGTAACTCACTACCAGAGATGTACTCATCACTATTTATTCCTTATAATGCCAGAGTTCCTTTCAAGTGGTAACTCACTACCACAGATGTACTCATCACTATTTATTCCTTATAATATCAGAGTTCCTTTCAAGTGGTAACTCACTATCAGAGATGTATTCATCACTATTTATTCCTTATAATACCAGAGTTCCATTCAAGTGGTAACTCACTACCAGAGATGTACTCATCACTATTTATTCCTTATAATATCAGAGTTTCTTTCATGTGGTAACTCACTACCAGAGATGTACTCATCACTATTTATTCCTTATAATACCAGAGTTTCTTTCAAGTGGTAACTCAATATCAGAGATGTATTCATCACTATTTATTCCTTATAATACCAGAGTTCCATTCAAGCGGTAACTCACTACCAGAGATGTACTCATCACTATTTATTCCTTATAATAATACCAGAGTTCCATTCAAGTGGTAACTCACTACCAGAGATGTACTCATCACTATTTATTCCTTATAATACCAGAGTTCCATTCAAGTGGTAACTCACTACCAGAGATGTACTCATCACTATTTATTCCTTATAATATCAGAGTTACTTTCAAGTGGTAACTCACTACCAGAGATGTACTCATCACTATTTATTCCTTATAATACCACAGTTTCTTTCAAGTGGTAACTCAATATCAGAGATGTATTCATCACTATTTATTCCTTATAATACCAGAGTTCCTATCAAGTGGTAACTCAATATCAGAGATGTACTCATCACTATTTATTCCTTATAATACCAGAGTTCCTTTCATGTGGTAACTCACAACCAGAGATGTACTCATCACTATTTATTCCTTATAATACCAGAGTTTCTTTCAAGTGGTAACTCAATATCAGAGATGTACTCATCACTATTTATTCCTTATAATATCAGAGTTCCATTCAAGCGGTAACTCAATATCAGATATGTATTCATCACTATTTATTCCTTATAATATCAGAGTTCCTTTCAAGCGGTAACTCACTATCAGAGATGTACTCATCACTATTTATTCCTTATAATACCAGAGTTTCTTTCAAGTGGTAACTCACTACCAGAGATGTACTCATCACTATTTATTCCTTATAATACCAGAGTTCCTTTCAAGTGGTAACTCAATACCAGAGATGTACTCATCACTATTTATTCCTTATAATAATACCAGAGTTCCATTCATGTGGTAACTCACTACCAGAGATGTACTCATCACTATTTATTCCTTATAATGCCAGAGTTCCTTTCAAGTGGTAACTCAATATCAGAGATGTATTCATCACTATTTATTCCTTATAATACCAGAGTTCCATTCAAGCGGTAACTCACTACCAGAGATGTATTCATCACTATTTATTCCTTATAATATCAGAGTTCCTTTCAAGTGGTAACTCAATATCAGAGATGTACTCATCACTATTTATTCCTTATAATACCAGAGTTCCTTTCAAGTGGTAACTCACTACCAGAGATGTATTCATCACTATTTATTCCTTATAATACCAGAGTTAAATTCATGTGGTAACTCACTACCAGAGATGTACTCATCACTATTTATTCCTTATAATGCCAGAGTTCCTTTCAAGTGGTAACTCAATATCAGAGATGTATTCATCACTATTTATTCCTTATAATACCAGAGTTCCATTCAAGCGGTAACTCACTACCAGAGATGTATTCATCACTATTTATTCCTTATAATACCAGAGTTCCATTCAAGTGGTAACTCACTACCAGAGATGTACTCATCACTATTTATTCCTTATAATACCAGAGTTCCTTTCAAGTGGTAACTCACTACCAGAGATGTACTCATCACTATTTATTCCTTATAATACCAGAGTTCCTTTCAAGTGGTAACTCACTACCAGAGATGTACTCATCACTATTTATTCCTTATAATACCAGAGTTCCTTTCAAGTGATAACTCAATATCAGAGATGTACTCATCACTATTTATTCCTTATAATAATACCAGAGTTCCATTCAAGCGGTAACTCACTACCAGAGATGTACTCATCACTATTTATTCCTTATAATACCATAGTTTCTTTCAAGTGGTAACTCAATATCAGAGATGTATTCATCACTGTTTATTCCTTATAATACCAGAGTTTCTTTCAAGTGGTAACTCACTACCAGAGATGTACTCATCACTATTTATTCCTTATAATACCAGAGTTCCTTTCAAGTGGTAACTCACTACCAGAGATGTACTCATCACTATTTATTCCTTATAATACCAGAGTTCCTTTCAAATGGTAACTCAATATCAGAGATGTACTCATCACTATTTATTCCTTATAATAATACCAGAGTTCCATTCAAGTGGTAACTCACTACCAGAGATGTACTCATCACTATTTATTCCTTATAATATCAGAGTTCCATTCAAGTGGTAACTCACTACCAGAGATGTACTCATCACTATTTATTCCTTATAATATCAGAGTTTCTTTCATGTGGTAACTCACTACCAGAGATGTACTCATCACTATTTATTCCTTATAATACCAGAGTTTCTTTCAAGTGGTAACTCAATATCAGAGATGTATTCATCACTATTTATTCCTTATAATACCAGAGTTCCATTCAAGCGGTAACTCACTACCAGAGATGTACTCATCACTATTTATTCCTTATAATAATACCAGAGTTCCATTCAAGTGGTAACTCACTACCAGAGATGTACTCATCACTATTTATTCCTTATAATACCAGAGTTCCATTCAAGTGGTAACTCACTACCAGAGATGTACTCATCACTATTTATTCCTTATAATATCAGAGTTACTTTCAAGTGGTAACTCACTACCAGAGATGTACTCATCACTATTTATTCCTTATAATATCAGAGTTTCTTTCAAGTGGTAACTCACTACCAGAGATGTACTCATCACTATTTATTCCTTATAATACCAGAGTTTCTTTCAAGTGGTAACTCAATATCAGAGATGTATTCATCACTATTTATTCCTTATGATACCAGAGTTCCATTCAAGCGGTAACTCACTATCAGAGATGTACTCATCACTATTTATTCCTTATAATGCCAGAGTTCCATTCAAGCGGTAACTCACTACCAGAGATGTACTCATCACTATTTATTCCTTATAATGCCAGAGTTCCTTTCAAGTGGTAACTCAATATCAGAGATGTATTCATCACTATTTATTCCTTATAATATCAGAGTTCCATTCAAGCGGTAACTCAATATCAGATATGTATTCATCACTGTTTATTCCTTATAATATCAGAGTTCCTTTCAAGCGGTAACTCACTATCAGAGATGTACTCATCACTATTTATTCCTTATAATACCAGAATTTCTTTCAAGTGGTAACTCACTACCAGAGATGTACTCATCACTATTTATTCCTTATAATAATACCAGAGTTCCATTCATGTGGTAACTCACTACCAGAGATGTACTCATCACTATTTATTCCTTATAATGCCAGAGTTCCTTTCAAGTGGTAACTCAATATCGGAGATGTATTCATCACTATTTATTCCTTATAATACCAGAGTTCCATTCAAGCGGTAACTCACTACCAGAGATGTACTCATCACTATTTATTCCTTATAATGCCAGAGTTCCTTTCAAGTGGTAACTCAATATCAGAGATGTATTCATCACTATTTATTCCTTATAATGCCAGAGTTCCTTTCAAGTGGTAACTCAATATCAGAGATGTTCTCATCACTATTTATTCCTTATAATACCAGAGTTCCTTTCATGTGGTAACTCACAACCAGAGATGTACTCATCACTATTTATTCCTTATAATACCAGAGTTTCTTTCAAGTGGTAACTCAATATCAGATATATATTCATCACTATTTATTCCTTATAATATCAGAGTTCCTTTCAAGCGGTAACTCACTATCAGAGATGTACTCATCACTATTTATTCCTTATAATACCAGAGTTTCTTTCAAGTGGTAACTCACTACCAGAGATGTACTCATCACTATTTATTCCTTATAATAATACCAGAGTTCCATTCATGTGGTAACTCACTACCAGAGATGTACTCATCACTATTTATTCCTTATAATGCCAGAGTTCCTTTCAAGTGGTAACTCACTACCAGAGATGTACTCATCACTATTTATTCCTTATAATATCAGAGTTCCTTTCAAGTGGTAACTCACTATCAGAGATGTATTCATCACTATTTATTCCTTATAATACCAGAGTTCCATTCAAGCGGTAACTCACTACCAGAGATGTACTCATCACTATTTATTCCTTATAATACCAGAGTTCCTTTCATGTGGTAACTCACTACCAGAGATGTACTCATCACTATTTATTCCTTATAATACCAGAGTTTCTTTCAAGTGGTAACTCAATATCAGAGATGTATTCATCACTATTTATTCCTTATAATACCAGAGTTCCATTCAAGCGGTAACTCACTACCAGAGATGTACTCATCACTATTTATTCCTTATAATAATACCAGAGTTCCATTCAAGTGGTAACTCACTACCAGAGATGTACTCATCACTATTTATTCCTTATAATACCAGAGTTTCTTTCAAGTGGTAACTCAATATCAGAGATGTATTCATCACTATTTATTCCTTATAATACCAGAGTTTCTTTCAAGTGGTAACTCAATATCAGAGATGTATTCATCACTATTTATTCCTTATAATACCAGAGTTCCATTCAAGCGGTAACTCACTACCAGAGATGTACTCATCACTATTTATTCCTTATAATAATACCAGAGTTCCATTCAAGTGGTAACTCACTACCAGAGATGTACTCATCACTATTTATTTCTTATAATACCAGAGTTCCATTCAAGTGGTAACTCACTACCAGAGATGTACTCATCACTATTTATTCCTTATAATACCAGAGTTCCATTCAAGTGGTAACTCACTACCAGAGATGTACTCATCACTATTTATTCCTTATAATATCAGAGTTTCTTTCATGTGGTAACTCACTACCAGAGATGTACTCATCACTATTTATTCCTTATAATACCAGAGTTTCTTTCAAGTGGTAACTCAATATCAGAGATGTATTCATCACTATTTATTCCTTATAATACCAGAGTTCCTTTCAAGTGGTAACTCAATATCAGAGATGTATTCATCACTATTTATTCCTTATAATATCAGAGTTCCTTTCAAGTGGTAACTCACTACCAGAGATGTACTCATCACTATTTATTCCTTATAATACCAGAGTTCCTTTCAAGTGGTAACTCACTACCAGAGATGTACTCATCACTATTTATTCCTTATAATAATACCAGAGTTCCATTCATGTGGTAACTCACTACCAGAGATGTACTCATCACTATTTATTCCTTATAATGCCAGAGTTCCTTTCAAGTGGTAACTCAATATCAGAGATGTATTCATCACTATTTATTCCTCATAATACCAGAGTTCCATTCAAGCGGTAACTCACTACCAGAGATGTATTCATCACTATTTATTCCTTATAATACCAGAGTTCCATTCATGTGGTAACTCACTACCAGAGATGTACTCATCACTATTTATTCCTTATAATGCCAGAGTTCCTTTCAAGTGGTAACTCAATATCAGAAATGTATTCATCACTATTTATTCCTTATAATACCAGAGTTCCATTCAAGCGGTAACTCACTACCAGAGATGTATTCATCACTATTTATTCCTTATAATACCAGAGTTCCATTGAAGTGGTAACTCACTACCAGAGATGTACTCATCACTATTTATTCCTTATAATACCAGAGTTCCTTTCAAGTGGTAACTCACTACCAGAGATGTATTCATCACTATTTATTCCTTATAATACCAGAGTTCCATTCATGTGGTAACTCACTACCAGAGATGTACTCATCACTATTTATTCCTTATAATGCCAGAGTTCCTTTCAAGTGGTAACTCAATATCAGAGATGTATTCATCACTATTTATTTCTTATAATACCAGAGTTCCATTCAAGCGGTAACTCACTACCAGAGATGTATTCATCACTATTTATTCCTTATAATACCAGAGTTCCATTCAAGTGGTAACTCACTACCAGAGATGTACTCATCACTATTTATTCCTTATAATACCAGAGTTCCTTTCAAGTGGTAACTCACTACCAGAGATGTACTCATCACTATTTATTCCTTATAATACCAGAGTTCCTTTCAAGTGATAACTCAATATCAGAGATGTACTCATCACTATTTATTCCTTATAATAATACCAGAGTTCCATTCAAGCGGTAACTCACTACCAGAGATGTACTCATCACTATTTATTCCTTATAATACCAGAGTTTCTTTCAAGTGGTAACTCAATATCAGAGATGTATTCATCACTGTTTATTCCTTATAATACCAGAGTTCCTTTCAAGTGGTAACTCACTATCAGAGATGTACTCATCACTATTTATTCCTTATAATAATACCAGAGTTCCATTCAAGCGGTAACTCACTACCAGAGATGTACTCATCACTATTTATTCCTTATAATACCAGAGTTTCTTTCAAGTGGTAACTCAATATCAGAGATGTATTCATCACTGTTTATTCCTTATAATACCAGAGTTCCTTTCAAGTGGTAACTCACTACCAGAGATGTACTCATCACTATTTATTCCTTATAATACCAGAGTTCCATTCAAGTGGTAACTCACTACCAGAGATGTACTCATCACTATTTATTCCTTATAATATCAGAGTTTCTTTCATGTGGTAACTCACTACCAGAGATGTACTCATCACTATTTATTCCTTATAATACCAGAGTTTCTTTCAAGTGGTAACTCCATATCAGAGATGTACTCATCACTATTTATTCCTTATAATATCAGAGTTCCATTCAAGCGGTAACTCAATATCAGATATATATTCATCACTATTTATTCCTTATAATATCAGAGTTCCTTTCAAGCGGTAACTCACTATCAGAGATGTACTCATCACTATTTATTCCTTATAATACCAGAGTTTCTTTCAAGTGGTAACTCACTACCAGAGATGTACTCATCACTATTTATTCCTTATAATAATACCAGAGTTCCATTCATGTGGTAACTCACTACCAGAGATGTACTCCTCACTATTTATTCCTTATAATGCCAGAGTTCCTTTCAAGTGGTAACTCACTACCAGAGATGTACTCATCACTATTTATTCCTTATAATATCAGAGTTCCTTTCAAGTGGTAACTCACTATCAGAGATGTATTCATCACTATTTATTCCTTATAATACCAGAGTTCCATTCAAGCGGTAACTCACTACCAGAGATGTACTCATCACTATTTATTCCTTATAATACCAGAGTTCCTTTCATGTGGTAACTCACTACCAGAGATGTACTCATCACTATTTATTCCTTATAATACCAGAGTTTCTTTCAAGTGGTAACTCAATATCAGAGATGTATTCATCACTATTTATTCCTTATAATACCAGAGTTCCATTCAAGCGGTAACTCACTACCAGAGATGTACTCATCACTATTTATTCCTTATAATAATACCAGAGTTCCATTCAAGTGGTAACTCACTACCAGAGATGTACTCATCACTATTTATTCCTTATAATACCAGAGTTTCTTTCAAGTGGTAACTCAATATCAGAGATGTATTCATCACTATTTATTCCTTATAATACCAGAGTTTCTTTCAAGTGGTAACTCAATATCAGAGATGTATTCATCACTATTTATTCCTTATAATACCAGAGTTCCATTCAAGCGGTAACTCACTACCAGAGATGTACTCATCACTATTTATTCCTTATAATAATACCAGAGTTCCATTCAAGTGGTAACTCACTACCAGAGATGTACTCATCACTATTTATTTCTTATAATACCAGAGTTCCATTCAAGTGGTAACTCACTACCAGAGATGTACTCATCACTATTTATTCCTTATAATACCAGAGTTCCATTCAAGTGGTAACTCACTACCAGAGATGTACTCATCACTATTTATTCCTTATAATATCAGAGTTTCTTTCATGTGGTAACTCACTACCAGAGATGTACTCATCACTATTTATTCCTTATAATACCAGAGTTTCTTTCAAGTGGTAACTCAATATCAGAGATGTATTCATCACTATTTATTCCTTATAATACCAGAGTTCCTTTCAAGTGGTAACTCAATATCAGAGATGTATTCATCACTATTTATTCCTTATAATATCAGAGTTCCTTTCAAGTGGTAACTCACTACCAGAGATGTACTCATCACTATTTATTCCTTATAATACCAGAGTTCCTTTCAAGTGGTAACTCACTACCAGAGATGTACTCATCACTATTTATTCCTTATAATAATACCAGAGTTCCATTCATGTGGTAACTCACTACCAGAGATGTACTCATCACTATTTATTCCTTATAATGCCAGAGTTCCTTTCAAGTGGTAACTCAATATCAGAGATGTATTCATCACTATTTATTCCTCATAATACCAGAGTTCCATTCAAGCGGTAACTCACTACCAGAGATGTATTCATCACTATTTATTCCTTATAATACCAGAGTTCCATTCATGTGGTAACTCACTACCAGAGATGTACTCATCACTATTTATTCCTTATAATGCCAGAGTTCCTTTCAAGTGGTAACTCAATATCAGAGATGTATTCATCACTATTTATTCCTTATAATACCAGAGTTCCATTCAAGCGGTAACTCACTACCAGAGATGTATTCATCACTATTTATTCCTTATAATACCAGAGTTCCATTGAAGTGGTAACTCACTACCAGAGATGTACTCATCACTATTTATTCCTTATAATACCAGAGTTCCTTTCAAGTGGTAACTCACTACCAGAGATGTATTCATCACTATTTATTCCTTATAATACCAGAGTTCCATTCATGTGGTAACTCACTACCAGAGATGTACTCATCACTATTTATTCCTTATAATGCCAGAGTTCCTTTCAAGTGGTAACTCAATATCAGAGATGTATTCATCACTATTTATTTCTTATAATACCAGAGTTCCATTCAAGCGGTAACTCACTACCAGAGATGTATTCATCACTATTTATTCCTTATAATACCAGAGTTCCATTCAAGTGGTAACTCACTACCAGAGATGTACTCATCACTATTTATTCCTTATAATACCAGAGTTCCTTTCAAGTGGTAACTCACTACCAGAGATGTACTCATCACTATTTATTCCTTATAATACCAGAGTTCCTTTCAAGTGATAACTCAATATCAGAGATGTACTCATCACTATTTATTCCTTATAATAATACCAGAGTTCCATTCAAGCGGTAACTCACTACCAGAGATGTACTCATCACTATTTATTCCTTATAATACCAGAGTTTCTTTCAAGTGGTAACTCAATATCAGAGATGTATTCATCACTGTTTATTCCTTATAATACCAGAGTTCCTTTCAAGTGGTAACTCACTATCAGAGATGTACTCATCACTATTTATTCCTTATAATAATACCAGAGTTCCATTCAAGCGGTAACTCACTATCAGAGATGTACTCATCACTATTTATTCCTTATAATACCAGAGTTTCTTTCAAGTGATAACTCAATATCAGAGATGTACTCATCACTATTTATTCCTTATAATACCAGAGTGACTTTCAATCGGTAACTCACTACCAGAGATGTACTCATCACTATTTATTCCTTATAATACCAGAGTTCCTTTCAAGTGATAACTCACTACCAGAGATGTACTCATCACTATTTATTCCTTATAATACCAGAGTTCCTTTCAAGTGATAACTCACTACCAGAGATGTACTCATGACTATTTATTCCTTATAATGCCAGAGTTACTTTCAAGTGGTAACTCACTATCAGAGATGTACTCATGACTATTTATTCCTTAAAATACCAGAGTGACTTTCAAGTGGTAACTCACTACCAGAGATGTACTCATCACTATTTATTCCTTATAATACCAGAGTTCCTTTCAAGTGATAACTCACTATCAGAGATGTACTCATCACTATTTATTCCTTATAATACCAGAGTGACTTTCAAGCGGTAACTCACTACCAGAGATGTACTCATCACTATTTATTCCTTATAATACCAGAGTGACTTTCAAGTGGTAACTCACTACCAGAGATGTACTCATCACTATTTATTCCTTATAATACCAGAGTTCCTTTCAAGTGATAACTCACTATCAGAGATGTACTCATCACTATTTATTCCTTATAATACCAGAGTGACTTTCAAGCGGTAACTCACTACCAGAGATGTACTCATCACTATTTATTCCTTATAATACCAGAGTGACTTTCAAGTGATAACTCACTATCAGAGATGTATTCATCACTATTTATTCCTTATAATACCAGAGTTCCATTCAAGCGGTAACTCACTATCAGAGATGTACTCATTACTATTATGTTTGGTATGGCAAATTTCTAGCGAAATCCCCTAACAACTCGTATTCATTGAATCCTGGTCAACGTTCCGAGAAGTGGTTTGTAAAATCCAAGGTTCGAGCCTGAGATATTCCACTTAACACTATACCCAGTTTTAACGCTGGTAGCCAGTTCATCTATCTGGAGAGTGGCTGTGTATGCGACTTGTGCTTCTTATTGGTTTCCATTTTTCTTTGGTCAGTAGTTTCAGATTATCCTAAACTTCAAGGTCTCTAATTTGGCTGTGTAACACATGTTATGGATAATGGACCGTTAAAATCCCAAACACAGCCCACAGTAATCCTTCATATTATGACTAGATCAGTGTGAGAGTCTTTTCGAAGTGTAAATCTGACCACACTGGGTTTGGTTTGGGTTTGCTTTGAACTTCGCGCAAAGCTACACAAGGGCTATCTGCGCTAGCCATCCCTAATTAAGCAGTGTAAGACTAGAGGGAAAGCATCAAGTCATCACCACCCACCACCAACTCTGAGGCTACTCTTTTACCAACGAATAGTGGGATTAATCGTCACATTAAACCCATCACCACCACCATTAAAAGAGCGAACATGTCTGGTGTGACGGGGATTCGAACCCGCGACCCTCATATTACGAGTTGAACGTCTTAACCACCTGGCCATGCCGGGTCCCATCCTGGAAAAGGTAAAGTAATTAAAAACACATTTGTTTGTGTAGAATATTGTTTAGTGTATTGGGTGCGTGGCCAAGACATTCTTAACGATTTTAGAGCATACTAGTTGTGGTGAGTAGTTAGTATGCCTGGAAAATATACCAGCACTTCCAAAGAAAAAGTCGCTACTTTCAGACCTCCGTTTGATTTATAATTATCATTTTAGGTATTTTCTCTTCCTGGACAAATGTACTCTGATTTTCTAATTAAAAAATTTCGGTTTAAAACAGTTTACAAACGTACTACTTATACGTATGTACAGTACGCTTTAGAAGAAAAAAAAAGACTTTTTTCTCTTTCTTTTCCTTTTTTTTTTTTGCCGAGACAGAAGAAATTTCGTTATGTATTCCCATCCCCTCCATGGATAAAATCAATCATACTTACATCTCAAACAACTCTAAGAATGTTGTATTACACTTTACTGTTCTACGGCAACATTGCGTCGCGAAGACTCATATGTTTATATAAATAAGACAAGTGATCAGTAACTCCTATTAAAAAACTGAATAATTAAAACTGAGTCTAAGTGACAAAGAGACTGTAATTTGAGTTAAAGTGAACTTGCAGAAATAAATGTTGATCTTCTATAAAAAAAACACAAAATGCAATTAAACGGCTAAAATCTTTGAATACTGAGTTCTTTTTTCTCTTACAATTACTACTTGTGATTCCATATTACAAGATTTTAGGACGTTACAGGTGTATTCCTTGTATTCGTGTTAACGAGACCACAGAATGAAATAGTAATTTAAAAATAAAATATACCTTTGACCTGAATTTGTGGTTACTTACACAAGCTTTAATGTACTCTCAGCCTCGTGTTCAGTAAACGTTTGTGGTCTCGTGTCTGTCGTGTCAGGGCCCGGCATGGCCTAGTGGTTAAGGCATTCGACTCGTAATCCAAGGAAACCTGATACTCTCTTAAACCCATCCCACGAATCTAGACCATATATTATGATCAAACGAAATTATTTATCATAAAAAATATATTTTAATCACAGTAATACACTAGTACAGTTCAGATATACTCAATTCAACCAGAGATTTAAAGCAGTCACTTTAATTTATATATGTGGGTAGGTGGTTAAGACGTTCGACTCCTAATCTGAGGGTCGTGGGTTCGAATCCCGGTCGCATTAAACATGCTTGCTCTCCCAACCATAGGGGCGTTATAATGTTACGGTCAATCCCACTTTTCATTGGTAAAAGAGAAACACAAGAGTTGTCGGTGGGTAGTGATGACTAGCTGCCTTTCCTCGAGTATTACACTTAAATTAAGGACGGGTTGCACAGATAGCCCTCTTGTGGCTTTTCGCGAAATTAAAAAAGAAACTATCGCGCCAGATCGTAGCTTCAGATATTCATAATTTTGAACAGTGAAATATTTCAACTCAGTATTGGAACAATAATAATAATATTTATTACAAATTTACTTGTGACATAAAAACTGAGAAAAAAAAATGTTCGTTTTTTTCAATATACATAGTTTTATCTATCTTAGTTTTAGTAGTTTTAAATAATAGAATAGAATAGTGCGGATAAATTCATTTATTGATAAAGAGACATGGCAATGAATAACGAAAATGTTATTTTTCTAGCAGGTTTGTTAACTTAGAAATACATATATACATACCTTAGGTTTTACCGTCTTCTTTTTTCACGAATTCATTTTAATCGTGAAAAATTCCATCCGTAAAAACAAACGTACACGAGAACGAACTAATGCGTAGTACTACTACCAGATAATAAACTTGAACGAAAGAAAGGTTACAAATGCTTTGGGTTTTCGTGAACACAAATTTTAAACGTGTTATTCGTACTTTTCTCCCAGGTTGTCGTTAAAATTCTGTTGTAAGGTATTATTCCCTACTAGTTGCACAAACACATTCTACATAATTACATTATCTATGTTTTAAGGACAAGACAAATGAAATAACAACATTATAGAGTAACCAGAAAATCTTTACGATTTCTGAAATTTTAAAACTATGTTATTTTCAAATGAAACACTCTATTTTCTGTTCAATTACATAAAAGAAACAGCACTTTTGTTCGATAATATATCTCATCAGTTTTTGTTAGAAAACCAAAATGTGAAAATTAATAAGTATAACGAATAGAAATTTCTGGCCACATGTGATATTGAAATGAACTTAAGTTCAAGAAATTCCTTCTTCGTTTTGTATTGGAAACTGCACAATACGATGGACAATTAATCACGGATCTCTTACCCTCATACCAGTGTGCATATGGCAGGTTGTCAGTGATGGATAGATAAAGTTATTAATTCGAACTCATTCGTTTAGAAGTATCACAGAATTTTATCGGGTTAGAAATAATTATTTTGGGTAACAACAACAAAAAATCACACAGATACAGTTCGCAAAGATACAGTGCACTGCATATGGTAGTGTAGCTGAAATCCTAGTTTTTACGACTACAATTTCCAACTGGAAAAAAAAAATACAACATAATGAAATTCCTTAGGGTTTTTATCGTCTTGGGATTTCATATAACGAAATCTCCTTACAGCAATTTTCACTCAGTTTTTTAAAACACTTGCATTTCAAAGCAATAGTGAAAATGTTATTTTGGTTGTTTTGTGATAATTTCTTTTTGTTAATTGAAGTAGTAGACAGAATATTTATGTATATGTATATGTATATGTATACACACACATTTTCAGATGTGGAAGAAGTTTGAAACAAATAATAACAAAGGTTCCTTTTAACTGATTATAAAATGTAGAACAGAAAACGTAATAATGGTGAAAAGATCGGTGGTGGAAACCTGATGAAGAGATGTTGCTCGAAACGTTGTTTCAGTGTTCACTAATAAAATTATTTTAATTTGGCAAGCTGTTCACCGTTATTAGTCTTTCTAACCAATAACCTTCCACGGCATTTAGGTGTGAATATTGTACTTAACATGTGTTAAAAATTGAATTAAATATTAAGAAGTAGGAATGTTGTTGTTGTTGTTGTTGTTTTTTATACTGTGCAACCTGAAAATGGGTGTAGCCGTCGTTCTGCCCATTCGGACTTCGTGTTTCACTTTGAACTTTGATTCAACTTGAATTGAATTTTATTGCTGGTTGATCCTTTCTTAAGGCTCAGCAAAAAACAGTTCACGCCAGTATGTCTGTGGACTCAAACCACTAAAACCGGGTTTCTATACCCGTGGTGGGCAGAGCACAGATAGCCCATTGGGTAGCTTTGTGCTTAATTCTAAACAAACAAACAAACAAAAATCAATGAGTTTGGTACTATAGTTTTGACCCACCCCTTATTAGCTATATTGTCCCTCATAAACAAAGCATAGCTGTTGGTGCCTTCTGTCTCACTTCCAACATCAAACATCCCCCTTGCGGTGTCATGCGTTTCGTTAGGGTTAAGTAATTTGATTATGGAATAATTTTCTCAATAGAAGAATCTATTATTGCAGTAATACTCTCTTCACTTTGATTGTTTGTTTGTTTGTTTTGGAATTTCGCACAAAGCTACTCGAGGGCTATCTGTGCTAGCCGTCCCTAATTTAGCAGTGTAAGACTAGAGGGAAGGCAGCTAGTTATCACCACCCACCGCCAACTCTTGGGCTATTCTTTTACCAACGAAAAGTGGGATTGACCGTCACATTATAACGCCCCCACGGCTGGGAGGGCGAGCATGTTTAGCGCGACGCGGGCGCGAACCCGCGACCCTCGGATTACGTGTCGCGCGCCTTACGCGCTTGGCCATGCCGGGCCCTCTTCACTTTGACAAAACCTATTCAGTTATGAATACAAAATTTCCTTTCTCTTATTTTGTTTCCTTGAAAGGCATGTTATAAAAATCACATTGCTTGAAAACAATTGCAAAGGTAAGTTATGCTACATATCGCTTTCATTTTAAGTCCAGAATTCTCGAGTAAATCTGTGTCAGATTTCGGCAGTGGTAGCGTTCGTTCATATGTATTCTCAAGACGGCTGGTATGTAATATTAAAACTTTAATTAAAATAAAGTAGAAAACAACGTTTTCACCTTATTAGGTGATCTTCTGATTAACAGAGAGAGTTTGCCACTGACCGTTGCCAGGATCATGTCTTTGGGATGATAATATAAATGGTACAGGATTGTAGAGAGCGTTGCAGTTAGATGTTAGGCTATTAATTAGTATAGGTATAAAGGTTATTTTGGTTTTAGTTGTTGAATAAATAGGGCTTTTTTGATTTTGGGTTTGTTTATATTTGTTTTCCCACTTAGTATCTGGGTTTTTTCTATGGGATGATAATATAAATGGTACAGGATTGTAGAGAGCGTTGCAGTTAGATGTTAGGCTATTAATTAGTATAGGTATAAAGGTTATTTTGGTTTTAGTTGTTGAATAAATAGGGCTTTTTTTGATTTTTGGTTTGTTTATATTTGTTTTCCCTACTTAGTATCTGGGTTTTCTATGGGATGATAATATAAATGGTACAGGATTGTAGAGAGTTGCAGTTAGATGTTAGGCTATTAATTAGTATAGGTACAAAGGTTATTTTGGTTTTAGTTGTTGAATAAATAGGGCTTTTGATTTTGGTTTGTTTATATTTGTTTTCCTACTTAGTATCTGGGTTTTTTCTATGGGATGATAATATAAATGGTACAGGATTGTAGAGAGCGTTGCAGTTAGATGTTAGGCTATTAATTAGTATAGGTATAAAGGTTATTTTGGTTTTAGTTGTTGAATAAATAGGGCTTTTTTGATTTTGGGTTTGTTTATATTTGTTTTCCTACTTAGTATCTGGGTTTTTTCTATGGGATGATAATATAAATGGTACAGGATTGTAGAGAGCGTTGCAGTTAGATGTTAGGCTATTAATTAGTATAGGTATAAAGGTTATTTTGGTTTTAGTTGTTGAATAAATAGGGCTTTTGATTTTGGGTTTGTTTATATTTGTTTTCCCACTTAGTATCTGGTTTTTCTATGGGATGATAATATAAATGGTACAGGATTGTAGAGAGCGTTGCAGTTAGATGTTAGGCTATTAATTAGTATAGGTATAAAGGTTATTTTGGTTTTAGTTGTTGAATAAATAGGGCTTTTTTGATTTTGGGTTTGTTTATATTTGTTTTCCTATCTGGGTTTTTCTATGGTGAGTTTGTGCTTGCAGTGTTCATATGTGTGTGAAGGTTTTTCCTTTAAACCTGATTTCCATTTTTGCTGCTTGTTTCTGCAGAATAGAACTCGTGGCAGTTGTTGCATTGTGTTTTATAAATAACGTTGGTGTTATGTTTGTCAGTGTAGTTTTTACACAGTATTGTACATGGTTTTTGAATAAATTTGGTGTTTGCTGGAATGTTATGTTTTGTTATAAGTTTTTTTTTTTAAATGTCGGTTTTTTAGCTGATACCGGGAATATATGGTATGCATGTAGGAGTCCTACGTCTCAGGTACAGACTGCTGTGATAGAGTTGCTTTGTCCAATACAGAACCCTCGAGTTAGATGTATAGAACTGAAAACTTCGTTTTAAAAGTTTAGATCACAGGCAAAACTTTGATTTAAAGGATCTACGTAATCCACCTTTTTTTTTTTTATCTAGCTGCTACAGTTGTAGACTGATCATATAGTGCATGCGCATAAGCAATCGTATATTTACGCACGATATGAAGACAGATTTTTATTTGGCAACTTACAGACAGTGCTTGTAATAACAAAATACGGTTATTAGTGTATTGTTAGTTCGTTAATATTTTTGCAAGGTAGTTATTGTTATTACTTGTAATTATCAAGGTTATAAGTAAAACTAAACAAAACACACTTTTAGTCAAGGTAACATTATTCGATCATGTGCATTTAAATTTTCATAAGGTAAAGGCAGAAGAAAGTTAAGCCTTTTCAACAACGTCAGTGAGTCATTCAAGTTGACATATTTGTAAAATTTTTTTTTCACTCTACCGACTTTCTCAAGTGCTTTGGTTGCTTGTCACTCAGCAGTTGGTTTGTTTACTATTTGACAATGCGTGTAAAGTGCTTATAAAGTTTCGTTTACATGCTGCTTGAAGTGTGTTGGAGATTTTAATATTTATTGCACATCTAACCAATTCCTACTATAAGCACTACCATACTTATAATAATTAATCTATGTAACGGCAACATATTTTTTAAAGTTTTTTGTTTTGTTTTTTAGATTTAAAGTCGTCTCTCAGCAGATTAACGGTAAGCTCGGAGATTACAATGTTAAAATCCTGAATTAGATTCACTGCGGTGATCCCAGCAAATAATTCAAAATGATTTTGCTCTGAAACAAACAAACAATGATTTCAAGTTTCCCCCTAGAGTTATGTTTTACAATTTGTACACAGAAATTATTTAACAACTCGTACAATATAGAATATGTAATTTAACAGTGTTATCATTATACATCAGTTTTGAAATTTTATGAGTACAATAAGGACTAGATTAGTAAAGCTTACAGAAGCCAATAAAACGTGAATAGATCAGCAGCTGTATTTTATAAACAACAGATTTATTGTATATCACTTTGTTTAAAGTTTTACTGCTTGGTGACCGTAATAGGTAGGGAATATATTCTATTGTGAATTATTTTTGTATTCATTGCTTCTTATCCTGTAATTCATAGTAGGTTTATTTGGGCTAATGACAGTTCACTCTTGGTGATTGGTACATAATGGTGACGGTTAAGTTTTTGGGTACACAGAGATTTCGAAAGTTATACTAAAACAATTTTGGAGCTTCACCAAGTCGTTACTGTCCATGTATTCACGGCCAGTCTTGACAAGAGCCTACTTAGCGTCATTTCTATTACAAAATGACTTCCCAGAAGCATACCTTTCTTGACTATTTCATCTATTACCTGGAACACGAGAACGGCTTTTGCCATTGACTTTTGGACCTGATTCTTTACGTTGATCCATATATATTTGTTTTCGAGTGCCATTAAATACAAGATATATCTTGG
Organism: Tachypleus tridentatus; assembly: GCF_004210375.1. NCBI lineage: Eukaryota > Metazoa > Arthropoda > Merostomata > Xiphosura > Limulidae > Tachypleus > Tachypleus tridentatus. The sequence continues at coordinate 141,711,480 of NC_134832.1, read as the reverse complement.
AATTTCTAATTCTCCAATCTCAACATTTCGTTATGATCTAAATGAATGATTATTTACGTCGGAAAAAGACTGTTATATACCTTTTTTCAAAAGCAATCAATATTCAGTAGCATTACACTATCAAGGTAATGCCGAACAATATCAAAAGTAGTTTTGATTCATTCCGTTCCACCGTAACTTTATAACGGCTCTGATTGTCTCGTGACTTCATTTGCATATTCACATTAACATTTTTTATTGAGTTGATTTGAATCCTGTATAACTGGAAAGATTGGGTAGATGGTTCCTACCAGTCTCTCCTCACGTCCAACTTTGTACAAAAAGTAAATTAAATGTTGCGATCCTTTTTGTTTCAGCGAACAGTGGATATGCCAAATATGTATATATATATATATATACAGTGCTAGCCAAAATCTTAAGGCCAATAAACATAAAGAAAAATATGCATTTTGCGTTGTTAGACTCAACCACTTATTTGAGTAGAGCATCGAAAGATGAAAATAAGAAAAGGGAAAAAAAAACAAAAAACTTTTTTAACATTTAATGGGGAAAATGTGAATTCCATGAAATTAGCCTAAATACTAGCTGGTCAAAAGCTTAAGACCATACTGAAACAAAGCGTTAATCGGTAAACACGTAATGAAATTTAGTCATTTGTGCTCAAGCATTAGCGTTGTCAATATCTCCCACTGACATCATCTGCGTTACATTGAGTAAAAGCATGACAAAGGTTAAAAAGTTGACAGAGTTTAAACGTGGCAGAATTGTCGAGCTGCAAAAGCAAGATCTCTCTCAACGTGCCATCACTGGTGAGATTGAATGTAGTAAAACTGCTGTTGTAAATTTCTTAAAAGACCCTGAAGGATACGGAACGAGAATTTCAAGTGGTCGGCCCAAGAAAATTTTGCAGGTGTTGAGCAGGAGGACTCGACGGGTTGTTCGACAAGACACCAGCCGATCGTCGAACCAGATTAAGGCCCTTACAGACGCAAAATGCAACTCAAGAACAATAAGACGGCATCTATGAGAGAAAGGCTTTAAAAACCGTAAACGTCTTCAAAAGCCACGCCTCCTTCCACACCACGAAACAGCTTGGTTAAACTTTGCTGAGAAGCACCAAACATGGGACGTAGAAAAGTGGACGAAGGTTTTGTTCTCTTATGAGGAAAAATTAACCTGGATGGGGAAGATGGC
>NC_134832.1:140300019-140360648 GCF_004210375.1 Tachypleus tridentatus | reverse complement strand
AAATACTTACAGGTGTCAAATAAAATATAAATATGATTCGGACACAAACATATGTAGATATACAAAACATTTACAACATAAAACAACACGACAGTTAATTTTTACACTTGTTGTTACTATAAATCTGAAATATTCTCTATTTTCTAACGCTTATATGTTTTCAAGTATCACAGCTACAGGCATCAGAAAGCCGATAAATAGGCCTATGGATTACACACGCTTCGTACGCGAAAAACAAATATGCTCGTTAGGGGAATAAAATGTTAAACAATTTCCGATATTGGGGGTATTGGACGTGACCATTTGTTAGTATCTAAAGGGAAAGTAAAAGCTGAGTTTACACCGTTATGGTAGGAAAAACAAACAAAAATATCGATAAGTGCATAAAGTTGATTTTTGCACTTCTTGATACTATGATACACTATTTTATTATGTCACATTATCAAATGTTCGGTCAGGAAAAAAATCTAAAAATTTTAGTAGTCGATATAGCGATTGTCAAAATGCCTATACAAAGTGTCTATAGAAAAACGTTGTGTACAGAGATATATTTCGTTTATAGCCATTCCATGCTTGTACACTTACTTCAAATTTAAATACAACAACTCCATGTTCTGTTGTAACAGATTTACTGTTAATCATTTATTTTAATATCTTTGTTTTTTCAGTTTAATAAGTATTAACATATATATTGTTAAATGTATATAGCAAAAGTCCAGCCTGTTCTCTAAATTTGCAGAAAATTCTCGAGAGTAAGAATCAATGATCGTAAATAGCAGTATTGTTGGGCCAATTTTCTAGAATTCACCTTAAAGTGTATAAATTGTAACACATGGAGAGATAATTTTAATATTGTTGGGTTGCTACAGTCAGTATACTATAAACCTTGGAAGCTGTAATTGCGATACGTTTATAAATCGGAAAACTACGGATATTTGACCAGGATTATTTATAGATTTCGAACATTACAAGCCATTTGACTTCAGTGAATTAACTTCGGACATTAGTATTCATATAAGGATATTAGATATTGTCATCTGTGAAAAACTTACGTGTGCTTCAAGCGAGCTAGCCGTTAAGAGAAGTATCGCCGTGTATTAACATAGAATTAATTCGCTCTCCGTAAACGTCGATAAAAGGTTCAGTTTTAGATTAGATAAAAAAACTCAGTATTGTTCGTAAGTTTGTAAAACTCTTGGATATAAACCATTATTATAAATTACATATTGACATTCTATTAACTTCTAAATTAAAATTAAAATTTCTGCCTATTTAAAATCGTAGGATGTAATGTACGTATCATAATAAATCAGTGACTTGTCCGAGATAAATTATAGTACGTAACACTGTAAAGTGGGTTTCGTTTTATTTGGGTTCAGTTACGTAATACAACAAAAAATATTCAAAAAATTTGTAAATTTAAAACGTGTTCCCTGCTGGAACAACGGTGAGTCTACGAACTTACTACACTAATATCCGAAGTTCGATTCTCCGCAGTGGAAACAGCCGCTAGTCTCATGTGACGTTGCTCTGAGAAGAAACATATTATTTAAAAAAAATATAACCTTCTAAATTATATATGGTATTCCATTTAATAATGCTGCATGTCTAAAAAAAATGTTCAGTATAGCACTCGTCTCGTATGTAAGAAGTCGAGAACCCAATCCTGCCTATATCCATATATAAAAACACATACATAAATAACCTTTCATTTCAGTAGTAAAATAATTATGGTACACACATTGTGTGCGGAACACGAGTTTATCCCTCGTTCCACGTAAAAATTACTATGACTTTATGTATATTGCTGAATAGACTGACATTAAATATACACCATGTTTAAAACTATATATTTCCCCGTCGCACCAAACATGCTCGCCCTTTCAGCCATGGGGGCGTTATAATGTGACGGTCAATACCACTATTCCTTGGTAAAAGAGTAGAAGAGTAATCCAAGAGTTGGCGGTGGGTGGTGATGACTAGCTGCCTTCCCTCGAGTCTTACACTCTAAATTAGGGACAGCTAACGCAGATAGTCGTCGTGTTGCTTTGCGCGAAATTCAGAAACAAACAAACAAACTATATTTTTCAAGACGTGTACTTTTGTAATTGTGTTTTCCAAAGAACAACTCAAATTATTATATTTTACTTTCAGTTTAAGATCATTACTTTTACTTAACTGGTCAATTTTTAGAATTACTAGTTGAATCATTACTGTCATAGCTAATTTCAAGAGGATTTTAACAGGGAGTAAACTGAAATTTCATCATGTGAATATGTTTTGAATTTAACATTTTTCTTATGATGATAATTATACTCTGTTACGGAGCCAGCGCTCAAGTAACTCTCTTCCATAGGTTATAGTCTCGTGTATAATCCCTAGTTGCATTGACCTCTTTCAAACCCCTGTCCACTACATTTATCCATCCATCTCCCTTATATCTTTGTCCACCAAGTCTCTTTACCGATCTCCTTTACATCCCTGCCCAGCACCATTTTTACCTCCTCCCTCGTTTTCTAGTCCACTACGTATTCTTGTCCACTACGTTTTACCACTCTATTCTCCCTCTCCTATATTTTTGGTCCTGAACTGGTATTTCCAATACTCCTCTCACTGCTTGTCTTTTATTCTTTTTTACCACGTATCCAAACCATTTTATCCTTATGTCCTTATCTTTTCTGTGATCTTAAAGACTCTAACCCTTTCCATGATGCCATCATTCATTAATTTTTACCTCACTCAAATATATTTCCAGCATCCGTTCTCATCTCTGTTCTATCTAAAATAACCCTTATCATTTCCTTATCGCCCAAATTTCTGTTTCCTAAAGGCAGAAGTGGTTTAATTACTGTATTATACGTTTCGCACCTAATCTTCCATGGTATTTTCTTGTTGAGGATTACCTTAAGGTTTCACCTCAATCACTCCATCCAGCTTTTATTTCTTTTCTTACTCCTGATTCACAGTCTTCTTCCTTAGTAATACTGGAACCTAAACTTATGTTAATGTTTTATATCTATTACTCTTGTCTTCCCCTTTTGTTGTTTAGTGTTATCCTCGTACTTACCTTTAACCAATCTCTCTCTCTCTCCAGATTTTCATGGCTGTCCCTTATCTCTCCTGTAATTTTTATTAAGTGTCTTCTGTTTAGAATTATAATGTTCATATACAAGAAGTCCCAAACTATTCACCTCTTTGCCTCCGCATTAACAAAAAATCCATTATTATCAGAAAAGGAAAGGACTTTAAGTTGGCTCTTGGTTCAGACCTACTTAATTACGAATTCTATCGTAGGCCCGGCATGGCCAGGTGGGTTAAGTTCGAATCCCCATCACACCAAACATGTTTGTCCTTTCAGCCGTGGGAACATTATAATGTGACGGTCAATTCTACTATTCGTTGGTAAAAGAGTATCGCAAGAGTTGGCGGTGGGCGGTGATGACCAGCTGCCTTTCCTCTAGTCTTACACTACTAAATTAGGGACGGCTAACGTAGATAGCCCTCAAGTAGCTTTGCGCGAAATTCAGAAAACAAAAAATAAACAAACTCTATCGTAATCCAACTTTCGCGGGACAATATTTTCACCTTTATAATTCTTTTTCCTTTTTAAGTTAAAAAACGAAACCCAATTCATAAAATAATTCCACGGGTTTATAACGTTTTTTTACTTCTTTTTATGAAAAAATACAAGACGTAAAGGTTGTTTTGCAAAAAAAAAAAAGAAAGTTTCCTGTACAATTAATTGTTAATGTTATCAGGAGTTATTTAAGTTTTGTACATTTCAAAATTTTGTAACCAACTTGAAAACAAAGACATAGTTTATCACATTTTCCACTTGCTGTGATAATCATTCTACAAAAATAAGGATCATAATTAAATATATTATGAATAATAAAAGTTACTGGCATATTAAGTTTAGAATTATCTTTAAACCAACGTTTCACTGAAGTAACTATTTTAAATACAAAAACCGGATTCCCATAACGCTTTCATGTCATCTGTAAGTGTGAATGTCCAAGTGCAACTTTGGCTATGTGAGTTCTACAATACGTTGTCTGAGTACACACATTAAAGAGCATGCGCAAAACGCCGTATCTGTTTACAGAATTGTGACACAAATGTCACTTCTGAACATTACAAGATTTTGGGAATGTAGATAGCAAAGAAATGCGACACACCAAGGACAGTTTGCGTCTCGAATTAAATGTTAATTGAACAGTTTGACCTCTGCGAAGGTTGTCTGGACGTATATTTTTAAAATGGGGTTTCACAGTTGACGAATTTTTATCGTTCAGTACATTGATGTCCAGTGAAGACCTAGGTAAGAGGGACCAAAACACGGAAATAAAAGTATTTTAACTACGTGAGCAGTAAAACATCGCTCACCTTTGGTAATACTTTTCATCACCAGACGATTCTTCTTCCTCGTGTGTTCTGGCGGAACTCACAGTTTCACTGAAGATATTGCATCATTCGAATCTCCTCGAATTTCCTCTGAAATCTTTCAAAATAAAAGTCGTTACTACCCGTACAGCGAAAAAAACAAACAAGTCAGAAATAAGGTGTGACATATTTTTCCGCTGCACGGGTAGTAACGACTTTTAATAACACAATCGTCGATAAGTTCAAGCCGGAAACACCAGAGAGGACGAGTTTGGTTGAGTATCTTCGAGACAAGTTTTCGTTTGTTGGTTGATAAATTTTAAAATCAAATACAGCATCCTCAAGTTTCCATACTAGTTAGTACTAAGGTCTACATCAATAAAGCTACATTCTCAGCATCATTAATTGAACAATAAATAACCTTTTATGCTTTTACTATTACCTATTTATGTTTAGGTTTCAGTTTATATATGAACCATTTCTCCTGCGACTCGGTGGGGAAGATCGAATCATCACGATAATCAGCAGTAGAATGAGCAGGCAGGAACACTTTGAAATCAGCTACAGCCATAATATTGTATTCGACTTGTTACACAGAATCAACCAAGGTGGTTTTTAAACAGTTCAGGAAGATATGAATACTTTGCTGCTTCTTGTACTTGGCAATTAAGCTCGTGATGCATTGGCAGATTTCAGTGCGAGAAATGACTTCTTTTTATTTCACAAAAAAAATCATTTCAAATAAAAGAAACAGACTGGATAGTTTTTTTTTCAAAGAACATGTCTCCCACTGGCTCGTGAAGCGTCTGTTAAAATATTTTTATTGATTTGAAAATCAGAAATACAAATAAATAAACAAAGAGTTAAATATAATAATTTTCTTCAATAATTTGAATTCTAACACTTTTATACGTGGATTCTTACATATCCGTTGTTACAAAATTGTTATTATTATGAAACATTTATTCCTTAATAATTTGTTGTATCTGCATCCAGTAGCATAATGGTATATTTACGGACTTATACTGCTAGAAACTCGGTTTTGATACCCATGCTGGGCAGAGCACATACAGCCCTTTATGTAGCCTTGTGAATAATAACAAACAAACAATTTGTTGTACAAAGGAACACCTGGCAGCATATATTTCTCACTTTATATGGCTTAAGGGATATAGGGCAAAATTATAGGCCTGAAAATTGGCCATATTTTCTTGTGGAAAAAGTGATACAGAGGTGCACCCTCTTGGAATTCGCTTTGTATGTGTGAAAAGTTTCAGGTCTTTATATTCGTTCATGGCCTGGCATGGCCTAGCGCGTTAAGGCGTGCGCTTCGTAATCTGAAGGTCGTGGGTTCGCGCCCGAGTCGCGCCAAACATGCTCGCCCTCCCAGCCGTGGGGGCGTTATAATATGACGGTCAGTCCCACTATTCGTTGGTAAAAAGAGTAGCCCAAGAGTTGGCGGTGGGTGGTGATGACTAGCTGCCTTCCCTCTAGTCTTACACTGCTAAATTAGGGACGGCTAGCACAGATAGCCCTTGAGTAGCTTTGTGCGAAATTCCAAAAACCAAACCATATTCGTTCATCTTAGAGTCATGGCGCTGACTGACACATACACACACGCACAGGCTGTTTAATTAGTATAGACTGTACTTTTTACTTGAGCTAACGTAACTAATCATAATTGTAATATTTCCACGACACACAAGAAATATCTCTGAATTATACAGGTTGATTGTGTCTCAGTGGTTAGGGCGTCGGACTCTGGATCCATGATTCGCGCTCCTTGAAAATAGCGCTATGAATTTGAGTGGTTTATAGGAGAGACAACCAAATCTCATTAACCGATTAGGGTTACCCGCTATTTGGCGATGGGAGGTGTTGACTAGTTGACTTTCCTCTAGTTTATCACTGTTTTACTCATGTGATATACGTTGTTATGTAAAAGTAATAGACATTGTTCAACAAAAGATGACATAAATTTTGATACAAATACAGTGTTATATAAAGTTGTCACACACTATTCATGAATAAAACTTATACACACGGCTAGTATACATATACAGATTATGTAACGAAAACAAACAAAATGTAGTACAATAACAATCAGGATGTGTAAAGGTCGGATGCTTTTTCTACAAAGGTGACACATATTGCTGTACGTATGAAAAACATTGTTATGTAAAGTTGACATACGTTGCATAAAACAACTGAATGAAATGATCATTCATATGCTTTCCTCCCAGTGTTACAGCGGAATGTCTGCGGACCAACAATGCTAGAAACAGAATTCGGATACTGTTGTGGTGGGCAGAGCACAGATAACGGGTATGTAGCTACAACGCTAGAAACAGAATTTCGATACTGTTGTGGTGGGCAGAGCACAGATAACGGGTATATAGCTACAACGCTAGAAACAGAATTTCGATACTGTTGTGGTGGGCAGAGCACAGATAACGGGTATGTAGCTACAACGCTAGAAACAGAATTTCGATACTGTTGTGGTGGGCAGAGCACAGATAACGGGTATGTAGCTACAACGCTAGAAACAGAATTTCGATACTGTTGTGGTGGACAGAGCACAGATAACGGGTATGTAGCTACAACGCTAGAAACAGAATTTCGATACTGTTGTGGTGGGCAGAGCACAGATAACGGGTATGTAGCTTTGCGATCGATTTAAAATTAACTGACGCCTAACAGGATATAACCTAATAATTCACTCGTTGTAATTAGAAATAACCAACAAATTGTGCTGCACGTTTACTGAACTCTGATAACATTAAGTGCTGTGAAGAACACAGCATATTTACATTCTACCTTTACGGAAACCAACATGTCCGTTTATTTGTTGTCTCTATAATAATAAAAAAAAACACATCTGATTCCCTTGGTGATGAAATAAATTCCATGTCTAATTCATCACAATAACTGAAAAAAAATGAAAGAAAAAAACATAACCTCACAGTGGCACAGTGGTATGTCTGCGGACTTCCACACTAAAAATCGGGTTTTCATACCCGTGGTGGGCAGAGCGCAGATAGTCCATTGTGTAGCTTTGTGCTTAATTCTAAACAAAAAAGAAACCACACTATAACAGGCAATACATTTTTCGAAAAAAACAGACATACATTTATTATCAAGGTTAAGCCTAAAGTGGTATAATAGAAGTTATAATGGCTATTTTGAAAGGAAGAGTTGTTTATGATGAATAGAAACAAGTTTAAAAAATTCTAGACGTACTTATCGCTATGTCTGACATAGCAGAGATATACGAATTTCGAACAGATACTTTTCACATTACACAATCGTTAACTTTCAACTCCTATTTCACGCAGAAGACTTTGTAATCAAACAACTCATGTTTTTCGTAATATGTAGAAAGGTTCATATAAAATGTAGAATTGGTGACAAACCCGCGTGCTGCTGTCACCTTTTGGCCACTTCAGAAACTAACAGTAAAAAGCTAATTGTGATATTCTGTATATTTGTGTGGATAAATGAATGATATAATTCTCTTTAAACGTTATACACACATAAAATGACAACTCGAGGAAAGTAAGTTATAAATGGATTAATAATAGTGAAGTTATACATATTATAATATACATAATATAAACAAAACTAGAGAATATGTTGATGGGAAGGTACCATAAGATTATAAAGTCAGATAAAAATTATACCATAAATAAGTAAATAAAGAGAGAAAGGAAAACCAAATAAACGTATAAAAAATGTTCAGTTATTGCATTTGATGACATTCCAAGAAAAGCGAATAAAAAACATCACGCAGATAGAGACAATTATCAATAGGTCATAGTGCATGAGTTGGCTTACAGCTTAAAATACGTCACTTATGACGTGTATCTCAAAACCTTTACAGAACTTTTATTCTATAAAATCTATTTCCATGGTAACAAGATGCACCATTGCTATCTGCGCTATACGTCCCTAATTTAGCAGTATGAAACTAGAGAGAAGGCAGTTAGTCATCACCACCCACCGCCAACTCTCGGGCTACTCTTTTAGCAACGAATGGTGGGATTGATCGTTACATTATAACGTACTCACGGCTGAAAGGGAGAACATGTTTGGTGAAAACGAGGATTCAAACCCATAACCCTCAGTATGCGAGTAGAGCTCTCTAACCACCTGGTCATGTCATGTCTTGCGGATATAAGTTTGCTTTCTGCTAAGCGCAAAACTACACAATAGGCTATCTATGCCCTGCCCACCGCTGGTATCGAAATCGGATTTTTAGCGTTATAAATCTTCACGTGCACCGGGGGCACCGCAAAGATAACAATTTATAATTTCACTCTTTATTATAACAAACTTTTCACTTTCTTGTTCTCCAGATACTTGTAGATGAACACAATGTTCTCATGATTTGATATTGCGGTTTGCTATTAGTAAGAGTCTCACATCTCTCTTACGGACCTTTTAGTAAATGTTCCTTAACAATTTGTGAATATGTAATTTTGAAGAGAAATTATGAACAACAGCATACGTGGAATACATCTATGTTCAGTAAAGGAATCAGATTAACTATTCTTCACTCTTGATCCATACTAGGCATCTTTTATTGTCTAGGGAGTTTGGAAATCCACCTATGGCAGTCTTAGCTGTCATATTCTTTGCCATTCTGTGCCTATTAAAACTACCTCCTTTTGGTTATGGCCAGGTGGGTTAAGGCGTTCGACTCCTATTTTAAGGGGCGGCGGGTTCGAATCCCCGTCGCGCCAAACATGCTCGCCCTTTCAGCCGTGGAGGCGTTATAATGTGACGGTCAATCCCACTAGTCGTTGGTAAAAGAGCAGCCTAAGTGTTTGGCGGTGGGTGGTGATGACTAGCTGCCTTCCCTCTAGTCTTACACGAATAAATTAGGAATGGCTAGTGCAGATAGCCCTCCTGTAGCTTTGCGCGAAACTACAAAAACAAACAAGTCTTTTGGTTAAGAGAGATGCTTTCTGAAATAAATTTTCACTTTCTTGTGTAACATGAACTTCGAAGTCATTTTCTTTAACATACCAGTTGTACTTTTAACGTTTAACGTTTTATTTGGTATATTAGCGGTAATCGTTAACTTTTGTGTTTTTACCTAAAGATGTAACCTCATTTTTGTACCGAATATTTAATTTTTTGGTTGAGGATTGTTGTCAGCTGATATTCAGTTTAAAGTGTTCGGAATAAAACAGTGTTGTGGCAAATATATATTTATCGCTTTTATGTGTTGCACCTTATTATGTTCGTCTGACACAATAGTACGTCCCCACTGGTACAACGGTAAGTCTACGGATTTCCAACACTAAAATCAGGGCTTCGATTCCTCTTGGTAGACTTGGTAGATAACCTGATCTGGCGTTGCTATAAAAAAACAAACACAAATACTACGGAACATGTAATTAATAATAAGAAATTTCATGTGAAGGTAAAGAGGTTTTTTTTTTTTAAAATTTCGCGCAAAGCTACAAAGGGCTATCTTCGCTAGTCGTCCCTGATTTAGCAATGTAAGGCTAGAGGGAAGACAGCTAGTCATCACTACCCACCGCCAATTTTTGGGGCAACTCTTTTTTCAACGAATAGTGGGATTTACTGAAACATTATAACGCTTCCTAAGGCTGAAAGGGCGAAAAGGTTTGGTGTGATGAGGATTCGATTCGATCACGCGTCCCTCAAATTACGAGTCAACTTGGCCATGTTGAGAAGTAAAGAAGAGTATATAATAATATATCAGTCATTGTCTTATTGAATATACATACGCTGGAAAGGCCTTTCGCAAAACATCAGGACCCACCACGCTGACTGGAACACAATGGTACATTAATGTTTCAGATGCTATTTCGATTAGTAAGTCTCTGTTCCACGGTGGGCCAATCTAACAAACTTACAGTAAAGAAGAATGTATAATAAGATGTTAATCACATCAGTGTAATATTTCCAGTGCTGCCCCCTAGTGGCACAACAGTATGTCTACAGACTCACACCGTTACAATCCGGGTTTCGATATCAGTGATGGGCAGAGCACAGATAGCTCATTGTGTAGTTTTGTGCGTAATTTCAAACAAACAAACAAAATTTCCAGTGCCAGAAAGGCCAGGGCTCATTAAGCCAGCGAAGATAGAAAGCACACGATAGTGGTTGGTACGACATCTATATTAACAACTTCTTATCAACTATTACTGTGTAAAATGAATTGGTACCAACTTAAGAGAGTCTTCGTCAGTAAAAAGAAAAAACAACAACTTTCAAACGTGATTTTTTTTCCAATATTAAGTTCGCGAAAATTATCTGAACACTTATTTTTAGATCAGGACCCACTGCAACCTTTATTTTTGTTTCATTTTACTCAACATCTTTACATATATATGAAGGTAACTTACAAAATATCGATTGATATTGCCCTCAAGGGTTTTGACTTTTGCCCATGAAAGCTCGCTATCGTGATAACAGGCAGTCGTGTGAGAGTTCAGTGGCTCATCCACGCAGTATTATGCCACGAATCAATAAATCTATACATAAATAACCTGTCGATTGCGTGTAGCTCATTACACGAGTTTGTTGGCTGGTTGCTCTTGTTAAACGCAAAGCTACATAATGTTCTATCTGTGATCTGTCCAGTATGGGTATCGAAACCCGATTTTTAACGTCGTAAGCCTGCAGGTTTGTCGCTGAGCGATTGAGGGGGGATATTACGTGAATGATTTATCACAGTACATCAAGTAATGGTTTTTATATCAGATAGTTTTGGGGTTTAATTGGCGATTTAAAACAGCCTAAATTTGCTAAATATTTCGCCAACTCGATTGTTTATTTTAATTTGGCATATAATAAGATACTGGATAATTTATGCAAGTTGAACAACTGTGAGAAACCGAACAATATACTTGATTTGCTCTAGGTTTCCGACAACGAATGTGAATAAATATTACCTCTTAGTATGAATATAAATAAAGGGCATAGCATGGCCAAGCGCGTAAGGCGTGCGACTCGTAATCTGAGGGTCGCGGGTTCGCGCCCGCGTCGCGCTAAACATGCTCGCCCTCCCAGTCGTGGGGGCGTATAATGTGACGGTCAATCCCAATATTCGTTGGTAAAAGAGTAGCCCAAGAGTTGGCGGTGGGTGGTGATGACAAGCTGCCTTCCCTCTAGTCTTACACTGCTAAATTAGGGACGGCTAGCACAGATAGCCCTCGAGTAGCTTTGTGCGAAATTCAAAAAACATATAAATAACTAATTGGTTTGGTTTGTTTTGTTTTGAATTTCACGCAAAACTACACGAGAGCTATCTGCGTTAGTGGTCCCTAATTTAGTATGTAAGACTGCAGGGAAGGCAGTTAATCATCACCACCCACCTACAACTCTTGGACTACTCTTTTACCAACGAATAGTGGGATTGATTATCACTTATAACGCCTCCACGACTGAAAGGGCGAGCATATTGATGTGACGGGTATTCGAACCCACGACCCTCGGATTACGAATCAAGTGCATTAAGTGCCTGGCCATGCCGGGTCCCAAATAAATAATTAACTCTTAGTATATGATTGAGTTACGAACTCGACAATGAATCAAGTTCACTCAATCCATACTGAAAAATGGGGTGAATAGCCATGTTATTGTAATTACAACAGATATTTTGATATAACACAGAGAAAAATCTTGAATATTTTCTTAACAGTAATTATATATGTACGTAAGTCTCCTTGTTTCTAATAATTAAACATTTTGCAATAATGACAATTATTTCTTAGTATAGAGGAATGTTACTAGATGACAGCACTAGCAACAATCGAAACAAGTGTCTGTATATCTTTAACCTTGATTAAATAAATATACACATATCTCACTCTATCAGTAGTAATTAAACATTTTGAAAACATTGAAGTTATTTCCTGTATCACAGCGACATTTTAATAGGGTGCCCTCTATGCAGCAACAATGGGGAAAATTGTCAATGCATGTTGCATTTTCAAGTTATTGATGGTTAACAAAAAATAATAATGTTTTTCCCATTAAACATTATAGAATCGAATTATAAAGAAATATTACACATTGTTAAGATATTAAATTGGAAAGTAAATTACGTATATTTGAACGAACCAATAAAAACCTTTAAATTCACTGAAAACATTGAATATGATCAGAGGCATCTATCTGAAAATTGGCAGCCTGCCAAAATTTGGTGTTACGAAAAGCTATGTTTTTTTCTTCTTACATATTTACTACTTGCTTATTTGCCTCTCAAATATTTTCCGCGTTTTCTATTAATGTAATCGACAACATGCTGCAAAACCTGAAACAAAATACGACATCTTACTGAAAACAAGAACTCAGAAAGATTGAAATTTATTATTATTATATGCAGGCAATGTAACAAACAGACTTTATTCGAAGCAAATGAAAAGAGTGTAAGCCCGTGTGTGAAATATAATTATTCAAGTATATAATATAGTATCAACCTACTATTACACACATACAGGTATAAATCTATATGTATGTGTAGTATATTATTGTTGTAAGAACATTACATTTGTTATATCTAGTGTAGACGAGGTCTTTCGCCCACTACCATGGTTCTTCAGGATGGATAGAATATTACGATAGATATAATAAAATCACTTTACAACAGCTGTTGCTGAAGCAACCTACAAACTTGTTGAGTACACCAGTTTTAACCATTAAACGGCGGCCATTTTGATCTGATGTTGCTACTTACAACTATCACGCTGTTTAAGGATGAAGTACTGAAGTAATCTACAAACTTGTTCGTTACACCAGTTTTAAGTACTGGAGTAACGTACAACATTGTTAGTTACAATAATCTTAAATATTGAAGTAACGTACAAACTTGTTAATTTCACCAGCTTTAGGTACTGGAGAAATCATGAAATAAACCATATTGAATTCTCACGAGTATAAGTGATCCCAAAGTATTGTGAAATTTTATTAGTTTGTGGACCCAGCAAAAATGTAGTGCACAATATTCTATGTATATGACGCATTAAGTAGGATATTACTTGTTTATTCTTGTCATTATATAGCTACATTATAACTGGTGTATAACTAACTGTATGTATATATATATATAAACATAATAGTAGTGTCTGTTGTATGTCCATGTAACTACATCACAGGGTGTGGATGGATATTTACCAGAATTGATATGGGGGTTTATTACATTTATGCGGTTTTTTTTTTCAAATTTTCAGTTTTGCAATTTGAGGTGTTTATGGGCTTGTTACGTTTTTTTTATCACCACCTTTGATTGGATCTTTACTATATTTAGCTGAAGGTTTATTGGTTCTATGTAGATATGCATATAAACACACACACATGTATATATATTTATAATACAGATCTCATTCGTTAGGTAAAAAAAAATATTATTACCATCAGTTGTATCATATTAGTCAAGTCACGATAATACGCGTTTGACATTCCTAATTTAGTAGTGTAAGACTAGAGGGAAGGCAGCTAGTCATCACCACCCACCTCCAACTCTTGGGCTACTCTTTATCAACGAATAGTGGGATTGCCCGTCACATTAAAACGTCCCCATGGCTGAAAGAACGAGCACGTTTGATGAAATGAGGATTCGAACCCGCGACCCTCAGACTGCGAGTCGAGTGCCCTAACCACGCGTCTTATTATAATTCTATAAAAAATATATTAATCGGTAAGAATGCGTTTTCATAATTCTATAATAAAAATATATTAATAGGAAAGAACGTGTTATTATAATTCTATAAGAAAATAAGGATATTTATCGATGAGAATGTCTTATTATAATTCCATACGAAAAAGTAAATATTAATTTATTATAATGTCTTATTATAATCTATTAAAGTTATAAAGGTTATTTTACATATATCTTATTACAAAAAAAAAAAAAGCCAGGCACAGCCAAGTGGTCAAGGCACTCGACTTGTAATCCGAGGGTTGCGGGCTCAAATTCTCGTCACAGTAAGCATGCTCGCCCTTTCAGCCAGGGTGGCGTTATAATGTGAAGGTCATTCCCACTATTCGATGGTAAAAGAGTAGCCCAAGAGTTGGCGGTGGGTGGTGATGATAAGCTGCCTTCTCTCTAGTCTTACACTGCTAAATTAGGGACAGTTAGTACAGATAGCCCTCGTGTAGTTTTGCGTGAAATTCAAAACAGACAAACTATGACAAATCAATGAAAGAGAACAAAAGTTTTAACAAAAGCCTTTAGTTTTACAGGACTGGGTTTGACCTAACGATTAATGTGTTCAGCTGTCAATCAGTGTCCATTGTTCTGGACATGATGTTTCTCATAAATTTCCTCACCTTCAGCCGTTGGTTAGTGGCCTTTTTTCTTGTCAGTAGTTTAGAATTACGAACGGCCATACTTGGATCCCAGAGGTCTCTTATTTAGTCATTTATCTTACTTGTGTCATTAAGCTGAGTATTCTTGAATGTTTGTATTGGTTGTGATGCATGAAATGCATTATGGAAATGTTTTTTGTATATGAATCTATGAAATATGTGCAGGTCAGGTGGGTTAAGGCCTGCGACTCGTAATCTGAGGGTCGCGAGTTCGAATCCCCGTCGCACCAAACATGCTCGCCCTTTCAGCCGTGGTGGCGTTATAATGTTACGGTCAATCCCACTATTCGTTATTAAAAGAGTAGCCCAAGAGTTGGCGGTGGGTGGTGATGACTAGCTGCCTTCCCTCTAGTCTTACATCACTAAATTAGGGACGGCTAGCGCAGATAGCCCTCGTGTAGCATTGCGCGAAATTCAAAACAAACAAACATTCATGTGAAGGTCTATGCTACATACTTTATGATCTTTTGACACTTAAGTGGTAGGTTAGTGTTACACATGTCACTTTGTTTCACACTGTTTCGTCACTCATGTGCAGGTCCATGTTATACACATTATTTTACTTTCTGACCATTTTTTCACTGTATTGAGGTACATGCTACACACATTACTTCGTGGACTTTTGAGATTCCTGTGGAGGTCCGTGTTACATAGATTACAGCCTGTTTTTGCTATGTTAAGGTTCATGTTACACACATTACTTTACTTTACGAACTTTTGTTACTCATGTGGAAGTACGTGCTATACACATTATTCTACTTTTTGGCCTTTTTCATTGTATTGTGGTGCATTTTACACACGCCAGTTTATGGACTTTGGCCACTCATGTATGAATCTCAGATAGATAACCTTTAACACGCTTAATATATCTATCATTTAGCATGTATGTGAAGGTTCATATTTGCTATGCAGACCTGGCCACTGACTTAAACTTGTCCGTAATATATGTGTTCAAAATCCAAACCAACGGTTGACAAACTAAACTAGTTCACGCCCTGATGATTCCTCATAACCAACCCGGTTGATCTAATAACAGCTGAAACTACTAAAAACCTCAGTCTTAAATTTTCATTTGTCAATTTTATCCAATAATGTTTTGAATACATATTGCTAATTGTCACTGAGAATTCAATTTCATTTAAAAAAAAATAAAAATTGAGGCCAAATCATGAAATACTTTAGCCATATTATAAAACAAATATTGTTTGTTTGTTTGTTTTTGAATTTCGCGCAAAGTTACTCGAGGGCTATCTGCGCTAGCCGTCCCTAATTCAGCAATGTAAGGCTAGAGGGATGGCAGCTAGTTATCACCACCCATCGCCACGTCTTGGACTACTCTTTTACCAACGAATAGTGGGATTGACCGTGACATTATAACGCTCTCACGACTGAAAAGGCGAGCATGTTTGGTGCGACGGGGATTCCAACTCACGACCCTCAGATTACGAGTGGAACGCCTTAACCCACCTGGCCATGCCGGGCCCTATAACAAGTAAAGAAAACCGAAACCAAACGACAATCAAACTATTTACTGTAAGTATTGAAATGAAATAATATTAAGCGCTCTTAAAAAACAACAGTTAGTAACTGTGATTCGCGTGGTCCAATAATATCGTTTATTAACAATTTGAAAGTTTAATAAAGATACAACTTTCACTTTCCTAACACTGAAGAGTTTTTTGTTGTTCATAATTCCATTTACTCATTATTTGTATACAGACCATCAAACAAAACAATGTCTAGACCCAGTAGAAACACTAGGCCTTGACAGTTAATTACTTCAGTGTTATCCCACTTCTGTTTTCACTCTATAGTCTTCAACGCATTTCTTAATCAGTAAACAGAGGAAGAAAAAAACAAGATAGGGTTTCTGAATTGCGACCATATAATTTGTCTGATTCAAGTCACGTACCCTTTGACAACACAGACTCAGAGTTTAGACAAATATATTCAGAGAACATACACTCAGGTGATATCCGAGATCGAATTTTGATTCCACA
The DNA here is from genome assembly GCF_004210375.1 of Tachypleus tridentatus. Lineage (NCBI taxonomy): Eukaryota > Metazoa > Arthropoda > Merostomata > Xiphosura > Limulidae > Tachypleus > Tachypleus tridentatus. The sequence continues at coordinate 140,343,918 of NC_134832.1, read as the reverse complement.
GTATTAAAAGTAGTTGTAGTCATATTTGTTGCAATCCAGGCTAGGCTGAGATTTCACAGTGTTTTAAATATTGTAGTTACCATACAGAATAGGCTATTTCATATTATTGAAAATAGTGATTAATGTATTGTGTTTGCAGTGTAAGAAAATAAAGTAGGTTTGTTTACTTTTTTTTTAGAGTTCCTAATTGTAGTCTTGCAAACGAAATCTCTTCATTTTGATTCGACATGTTTCTATACTCTTTTGACGATCTTTATTCTCTCTTCTAACTTAACAATTTGTAATTGTATTGTTTCTTATGTTTTAAAAGTGTATTTAATGGAGTTTAAATTTTTAAGCTGTATAGGCATTCAGTTGAAAGTTACAAAAATATTCAACAGTTTACGTTTGATTGTTTTTGAATTTCGCGCAAAGCTACACGAGGGATATCAGCTCTAGCCGTCGCTAATTTAGCAGCGTAAGACTAGAGGGAAGGCAGCTAATCATCACCACCCACCGCCAACTCTTGGGCTACTCTTTTACCAACGAATGGTGGGATTGACCGCCAATTTATAACGCGCTTACGGCTGAAAGGGCGAGCACGTTTTGTGCGACGGGTATTCGAACCCGCGACCCTCGGATTACGAGTCGAACGCCTTTACCCACCTGGCCATGGCGGGCTCCTTCAACATTTAAATGCTGTATTGGAATTTTTCCAAACCAGCCATCATTTACTGAGTTAGGCGGTTTTGTGTCAATGATTTCATGTAAACACGCGCTTGACAAACGTCCGGTACAAAGGAAGCCGCTCACAACAACACCGCATATATCATGTTTTTTATAGCCACGCAAGTTAACTTTCATTGAAAAATAATTTACTTTTTAAATGGGTCATGGACATTCGCAGCGTTTGATACAATATAACTATCCAGATTTAGCGCAAGATACCTAACCGATTTTTTTGTGGACTTGTGAAATAAAAATATTAATAATAAAATAATATTAAAATGCACACTCACCGTTTCGGCGCAGTACGAAAATCAGTAGAATAAGTCACCACACATATGAGTAGAGAAATCTATTATGGTAGTCAGTTACTGTTAAAAAACTCACTAAAATAGTTGCAGGTGTTTGTTTTGAATTTCGCGCGAAGCTATTCTAAGGCTATCTGCTCTAGCCGTCCTAATTTAGCAGTGTAAAACTGGAGGGAAGGCAGCTAGTCATCACCACCCACCGCCAACTCCTGGGTTACTCTTTTACCAGTGAATAGTGAGATTGAACATCACATTACAATGCCCCAACGACTGAAAGGTCGAGCATGTTTGGTGTGACGGGAATTCGAACTCGAAATCTTCGGATTACGAGTCTAGCGCCCAACCCACATGTCCTATTATTATAATTCTATGAGAAAAAAAATATATTAATCGGTAAGAGTGTGGTATTATAATTCTATAAGATAAAATATATCAATCAGTCAGAATGTGTTGTTATAATTTTATAAAAGAAAAAAAAGATTTTAATCGGTAAGAATGGACTGCCCTTCTCCCAACGAATAGTGGGATTGACCGTGACATTATAACGCCTCCACGGCTGAAAGAAGGAGATTGTTTGGTATTACAGGGATTTGAACTCACAATCCTCCGAGCGCCCTAACCATGCTGGGCCGCAATCACAGAAAGGTCGTGTTACTAAGACTAAATATCTTAATTATGATATTCACTATTTTTTGTTCAGGAGAATAAAGGATGAAGATGATATTCAAAGGAGAAATGGTAGTGATCTCGATTCTATGCGGGGATTCAAACCCGTGATCCTGACACTACAAGTCGAGCGCTCTGACCACCTAGCCATGCAGGGCCGAGATAGTTGCAGAAAACTACTTAGAGACAAATTACATCAGCGGACTTCGATAAATGGTGAATTTTTAATGTGGGAGTTTCCAATTAATGAGCAGCAGTGAAGCACCGAATTTTTTCAATGGTAGTAGATGAAGGACTGATAGAAACTCTTCAAAGTGACAAAAACTTTGAGGGCACTTTAATTAGTTGTAAAACTACCCTACGATATACCCAGTCACTGCCTAGCAATACTGAAGACGCTATTGTCCACGTTTCAGTAACATATTCGTTTTATCTATAACAGGTTATGAAGGCTGGAGATGTTGTTAAAAATATACTCTTTGCTTGCTCCATTAAAATGAATCATTTCTGACCAGTACAACACGGAACATTTCCAACCAGTATAACCAGGTGCTTAAATGGGTTCGAAGAGCTTATGTTGGTAGCGAATAATAACTTTGAAAATCTTAAAGGGCGGAAATCTCAACTTTCAAAAATCAAATTGAAAATAGTTCTACAACCTTCGCAGGAGTTTGTTTAGTAGCTGTGCATAGAAGTTGGCTCAGTATACCTATTTTTGCTGTAGGCTTTGGTGCTTGAATGGCTTCGAAGAGAAACTTGACCAGTGGCGATGAAAAAATTGATATCATTTCTCCTCTCTCTCAAGAATCAACATAAAAATAGTCCTATGACCTGTCCAGGAGTTTTTTTTTCTTTAACAAATTTGTCAAAGTTTGAATAATATATTAATAACCGCTTTTATCTGTAGGCTTATGAAATAATAATGATATGAAATACAAATGGATTAATTGTGAATTTTATCTAACAACTGGAAAATTACTTTTTGGTTTTGCTATTATTAATATATTAACAGCCTTAGCCATTGAGGTAGAAGGTCTTGAGTATTGTTTTTGGAAAAAGTCTGTTCTTTGAGATGGATTTTGCCCTATGTTCTATAATAATTATGTAATAATTCCTGAGCGATCTCTAATATGATTCATGATATAGACGCAAGGTTTAATTGCAGTTCGAATAAGAACAAAACGTTTAAAAATGATGATTGTTTTTAGAACTTGAAACTTAGAGACATTATGGTCTGAACCATTTATTAAGTAAAAAACAAACAAACAATTGGTTTGAATTTCGAGCAAAAATACATCATGGCTATCTACGCTAGCCGTCCCTAATTTAGCAGTGTAATACTAGAGGGAAGGCAACTAGTCATTACCACCCACCGCCACTTCTTGGGCTACTCTTTTACCAACGAATAGTGGGACTGACCGATACATTATAACGCCCCAACGGTTGAAAGGACGAGCATGTTTGATGTGATCGGGATTCGATCCCGCGATCCTCGGGTTAGGAGTCGAGTGCCATAACCACCAGGCCATGCCAGGCCTACAAAAAAATAAACTGGCTTAATAATGTACAAAGGAATCAAGGAATTTCACATTTAAATATAATTTTTCTTTAGGATACCCATTGCACTTTAATTTCTGTTTAAAAGCTTTTCTATTGTATCCAGTTCACCCCAACTAAAATATACTTTCTAACACCCGCACAAATTGAAGTGATGACCAACTATGCTAAGCAACACGGGTTTACTCAATACCTTAATTTATACTGCTATATCCGTATCAGCACGTAATACATTCTAATAATCAAGAATGAAACGAAGGAAATACAGGACATAACATTCCGTTTCAAAGTGTTCCTTTCACCACGAGAAATTTTGTGCTTGAAAACCTGACAAGAAATTCGGATTTCGCAGCGCATTTAGGCTCTTGTTTGTTTTTTAAAAACCTCAGCCAGGAAAATATAAGTGAAAACCTTAACGTGATGATAAGAGTGTGCGATATTTATCTATTTTGTTTTTAGGACTGCATCCTTTAACACTACAAAATTAATTTATGTATTGCGTTAAAAAACGTTTAAAAAACCTGTTAATTTTCTCAGTCTACTTGGTATAAATTATAATATACATATTTATAAGCATTATAATTAAAATCTTTACAAAAATGCACACAACACCTTATTTTGAAATATAACTCTATACCACAAAGTGTTTCGAAAGATATTTTGGTAAAAATCATATAAAACTGAATAAATGCTCGATTTCTATTAAAACTTGTTGTTGTACAGAGAACATAAAGAGGTAACTGACGTTGAAGAGGTTTCTCCTTCTTTTTCTGAGAAGTATCGGGTTTTCCTTTTTTTTGTGTCTCAGAACGGCTGGTATGGGTATTAACACTTTTATTAATAAAGTAGAGTTTGTTTTTTGAATTTCGCACAAAGCTAATTCATTCTGAGAAGGATTAATTAATTTATTATCTAATATATTCAGTGTAGATTCTGTTTTTTGTGTGTGAATTACATTTTTAATAGTTGGCTGTTTGTTTCTAAGCGCAAAACCACATAATAAATTATCAGTATTACGTCTTGTATGTGTATGGATACTCGACTTCAGCGTTATAAGCCTCAAATGTACCTTTGAGCCCCTAGCGGACAAGTTATTAATAGTACTAACAACTACAATAATATGATGCTAAAAATTAAGCCTAATTGGTCGAGAACCTTATTGAATTTTGTTTGTTTGTTTTTGAATTTCGCACAAAGCTACTCGAGGGCTATCTGTGTTAGCCGTCCCTAATTTAGTAGTGTAAGACTAGAGGGAAGGCAGCTAGTCATCACCACCCACCGCCAACTCTTGGGCTACTCTTTTACCAACGAATAGTGGGATTGACCGTCACATTATAACGCCCCCACGGCTGAAAGGGCGAGCATGTTTGGGGCGACGGGGATGCGAACCCGCGACCCTCAGATTACAAGTCGCACGCTTTAACGCGCTTGGCCATGCCAGGCCCACATTATTGAAACATAACATGTCTTCATAAGTTTTAAACTTGGTACTTAATATAATATTTAGCGTTGTTAATACACGATAAAACTGTACAAAAAGCATTATATAACAATAATAACTTTTTTTTTAAATTGAGATTTAATAAAATTCAGGAATATAATTTATTACACTGTTGTATAATACAACATGCGACGTGAAAGTATTTTACTCCACTTTGTTTGGTAAAACAAGAGACGAGAAACATTTCTTTCTTTACGGATATTGTCCTTAAAAGAAATGACTAGTTTAGAAGTAATATCTCTATGACCAAGATGCGAATCAAAATTTTCTTAATGCCTTCTGTATATTTTTTAAATCGAGCTACAAAGAAAAAAGCGCAGTAAATCAGTTGAAACATGTAATACAAGGTTCAGTTTCTAGCGAAACGACTTTATTCCCACTTTAATCATACGATAGTTATGGACCTGGGTCTTTTTAGATTACGCCCGGCCTGGCCAGGTGGGTTAAGGCCACTCGCAATCTGAGGGTCGCGGGTTAGAATCCTTGTCGCACCAAACATGCTCGTCCTTTCAGCCGTGGGGACGTTATAATGTTTCAGTCAATCCCACTATCCGTTGGTAAAAGAGTAGCCCAAGTGTTAGGGACGGCTAGCGCAGATAGCCCTTGAGCAGCTTTGTGCGAAATTCAGACCAAATTTTTTACATACGTTTCCCAGCAGCACAACGATATGTCTGTGGACTCACACCGCTGAAAAGCGAATTTTGATACCCGTGGTGAGCTGAGCACAGATAGCTTATTGTACAGCTTTGTGCCTAATTCCAAGCAAACAAATCTTTCACTGAGATGTATTGCTGGTGGTAAAAGTGCCATGACCAAAGACTGCAGGTAGTCATTTGAAATACGTTAAAGACCTAATTGCAATATTATCAAAGAAGGAACCAGTATTAATCTAATCCTTATTGTTTAAAGCTGTTAATCCTCTCTTTGAATTAATGAAAATAAATATATATATTTGATCTCAGTAACCTTAATGCTAGTCTTTCTACTGATAAAACTGAAAATGTATTTCATGAACAGTACATAAATCGTTTAATAATTCAGGTAAACTAGTGGTATACATTAACAAATACAGAACCGTTTACGACAATGGCGCTTAAAAACATTACCGTTTATTGACATTACGTGAATTGTTGTATATCTTTTACTGTTTACTGGATAATCATTGCCGTTGTTTCACATTATATGAATTGTTGCATATCTTTTATTGTTTAATGGATAAATGTTACTGTTGTTTCACATTATATGAATTGTTGCATATCTTTTATTGTTTAATGGATAAATGTTACTGTTGTTTCACATTATATGAATTGTTGCATATCTTTTATTGTTTAATGGATAAATGTTACTGTTGTTTCACATTATATGAATTGTTGCATATCTTTTATTGTTTACTGGATAAACGTTACTGTTGTTTCACATTATATGAATTGTTGCATATCTTTTATTGTTGACTTGATAATTCAACAATAATTTGTGCAATTTGGCCAACGTGTTTCTTCAGGTGTAGTTCAAAGGGAGGTATCTTAAGTCTCCAAGTTGCAGGATTTCACTCATTCTGACTGAAATTTTTTTACATCATAAACTTTAATAAATAAGATTAATGGCCCGTCACAGCCAGGTGATTAGGGCGTTTGATATGCTCGCTCTTTCATCTATGGAGGCGCTATAATGTTACGGTCAATCCCACTATTCGTTAGTAAAAGAGTAGTGCAAGATTTGGCGGTGGGTAGTGATGACTAACTGTCTTTTCCTCTTGTCTTACACTTTTAAATTAGGGACGGCTAACGTAGATAGCTGTCGTGTAACTTTACGCGAAATTGAAAAGCAAACAAAACAAGAAAAACTATAGTAATGTTTTACTCTTCAGTCGTTCTTTCACATCTATGTAAATCATATTCATACACCGAATTATCAAGGTTTTTTTAAAACTTTATCCACAAAAGTTCTCTCTAAAACAAAATATCTTCAAGTGAAAACAAACCATTACATATTGATTTAGATGTCGGTATTATTAAATTGAAAATTCAACTATAAAGTTGTCATCTTTCCATTCCCAAATACGAATATTTCAAACAAGCTGCGCTACAACGTTTACTACTCTCAGCGTATTAGATACAATACAAATTATTTATCATTATACGGTCTTGTGTACAAAGCCAGTGATCTCATGGTTATCTCACTACCCTGTTAGATTACCGGCACAAAATTCTAACAGGAGTTGTCTTTTTATAGCAAAACCAGATCAGGCTATGTGCTGTATCCACTGAGGAGAATCGAACCTCTGAGTTTAGCGTTGCAAATCTGCACATACTATATAAAGAAGGCTTGAAATATTCTGGTAAAAGTTAGTGTTCTAGACATTAGAAACAAGTTTTTTTCCGATTTTTAACTTTTGAAAACGTATTCATATTTGTGGAAAGCCTAATTTATGTGTTTGATTTACAATATACAAAATATACGCGTTATTATCAATGCTGTATTATGCCACATCCATAAGTTTTTAACTCTTTACAGTATATCATATAACCTGAGACTTATTTAATGTTTACGATAATGTTTTATGCCCGATTTTGATGTTTTTCTTGCAATTATATTTAACAAATTAATGGTGTGTATATTGTACATGTTGTAAGTTAGAGGTATTGGATTGTAATTCTTGTTTTTCTTATAAAAGAAACTAATTTATCAACGTGATTTAAAGGATTTTATTCACACTGCTTTATTCTCAACTTCCAGAACAAGACGTGGTTAGTCATTGAGTGTAATGAGTGGTTGAGAAGAACAAGATGAGGGTCACAGTTACTTGGAGTCATCGTCATCCGAAGGAGAAAGGACAGCTAATAAGTCTTATTGCAATAATAAATGTATAATTTGCTTTAGAATCTCTGAGAGAGATAAAGCATTTCTTGTTAATCCAGATGAACAAGGAGAAAGTAAACTACTTAACCGATCGAGAGAAGAAGATGAACTCTAGAACATTTCCCACAGGACAACATGTCGGTGACACTGGTTTTTGTTTTGTCAATTCGTTAACACAGACAGTGTCACCCAAACTTAGCTTTACAAAGTCGAACAATAAATACGATTATTGGGATGAACTCTGACATCACGTTCTTCAATAGGGTGGTTTTGATATCTTGGAGATGTTCTGGAGAATCCTGAGTAACAGGTATAATTCATCTGGAATTGTAGACCTCTTTGTTGAATGAAGTTGATGTGTTTGGTCCAAATGTTATCAGGCTTGGTGGAATTTATAAGCGTTGTATTACTGCACACAGAGTTGTGTGTTTGAGGTAATGCGCTGGATACAGTTTACAGGTTCCCATTCATGGCTCGTGCATGAAAACAGAATTTCTGAGGTAGAAGTCGTTATTGTGGAAAACAAAAGTTTAGATGCTCAGACAGACGTGACATCTATATACAAATTAAATGAGGTACAAAGCTAAAATAATTGCACCAAAAATAATTTAATAAAAATAGGAACCAGGCCTAAAAACACCACACATTTCGGTGTTTTAACGCCACCATCTTCAAGGGTAAAAGTTGATATATGGTCAATACTTACATAAATAAATACTGAACATGGATGTTTAAGTCTAGAGGGCGCCAGTGGAATGCATGTGATTGTACAAGTTATATGTGTTGATCAAGCGTCATTCAACTTTTCAAAGTTTAGCGAAACATGTCTTTTAAGGGCTGGTCTCCGTTTTTAATAAATTATTTATTGTGCAATTATTGTAACGTTGTACTCCTTTTAATTATATACACATCCCGCAAGTATCATTTTAATTAATTTGTTTCAGTATTAAATCGCTGCTGTCAGTTCAAGACATTTCGATACTGATAAACATATGTGCTCACTGAACACTTTCAAATACTTTACCCCTAATTACGAGACCACAGTTATTTGATAACTAACACAAATCTGAACTAATATTTGCCTAAATAATGTTAGGTTCGATTAGGTTGCATTTGAAAGGATAACAGACTCGCACAGTCATCTTAAACGGTTCGGACAAATTACCTACTACATCTGTACAATGGCCGGCGTAATAACACCCATTGAGGACATGTGAACAATAAATTAATTATGTTTTTTTTCGTGAAATTACAAGTCTTAATCTTGAAGCAGGAAATATGTGGTAATAAGACCAGTATTGACGGCACTTAACAGAGTCCGGTTCGAGATTAGCCTTGAAGAGGCTGTAGTGAAGGGCTCGAAGCAAGGAGATGTTACTGGAGCACGTTAAAAACAATACACTATTGTAGTGTGGTTTAATACTTATAAGCAATGTGTGGCAGTTTGATTGCCGTGGAAAAAAATGTCCATTCTTACTTGTATGTTTACGAATTTCGCGCAAAGCCACCCGAGGGCTATCTGTGCTAGCCGTCCTTTATTTAGTAGTGTAAGACAAGAGGGAAGGCAGCTAGTTATCACAATTCACCGTCAACTCTTGGGCTACTCTTTTACCAACGAATAGTGAGACTGACCATCACATTATAATGCCCCAACGACAGAAAGGGCGAGCATGTTTGGTATGACGGGGGTTCGAACCCGCGACCCTTGGATTACCTGTCGGTCCATCCTTGAAAGATGAAATAGACGTAAAGAGATATCGACAGTAGTAGCTTATCGCTTTGGCAACACATTTTTGCTAATTAAATGCTAATAAGGAAGAATGAGAAAGACTGACAAGTATCACTACAAAAGTAATAGGTCTTGGTGATGTTACACAGGATTTACTAAATCTTCACTAACTGGATTTCTGAAAGAACGTCTGAATGTAGGCTTAACACCAACTAGTGTAACCATCAATAACAAGGCTAAAACTCAAAACTCTCGACATTCGTCTCAGTTGTTTGTTTTGAATTTCGCACAAAGCTACTCGAGGGCTATCTGTGCTAGCCGTCCCTAATTTAGCAGTGTAAGACTAGAGGGAAGGCAGCTAGTCATCACCACCCACCGCCAACTCTTGGGCTACTCTTTTACCAACGAATAGTGGGATTGACCGTCACATTATAACGCCCCCACGGCTGAAAGGGCGAACATGTTTGGCGCGACTGGGATGCGAACCCGCGACCCTCAGATTACGAGTAGCACGCCTTAACACGCATGGCCGTGCCGGGCTCATTTGTCTCAGAGAGAACACTGAAGACAAAGGAAAGGTTATTTCTATATAATAAGATAGTGACCTTTTCATAAAGATAGTAGTAATTTCCAAAGATAGGAATACTAATCTTGAGCGTCTATCCTAAGATGAGCTGGCATAGCAGAACAAATTGTATCATTATCCAAGAGTAATACAGCACAGATCATCAGTGATATTAAGACTTGAGGCACCATCTAGTTTGTGGCCTGAACATTTCGTCACCAATATAAGAAGCAAGAAAATGAAACGACAATATTCATAGACCAGAAGATATGCTTTCAGATAATGTCGTCAGGATTCGGTGTAAAAACATTTGAGGAAGTTCTCATAAGGCCTAATTTTGTTAGGTAAATACTGTTCATGTTGTACTTGATAGGTACGAACTACATTAATCTCTACATAATTATTAAATTATTCGCTTAAAAATAATTATTCGCTTAAAACAGCAAATTCTGTAATGAAATGTGAACATATACTAACAAATTCGAAGAACAAGGACAGTTTGAAAGATCTCACTTTTGCCGATGGTTATTTAGTGCTCAGTCAGACTCGAAATTCAGTATTGTCAAGAGGGTTTTGGAGCCACGAGAGGGTCGTTTTGATTAGTTGTCACGGAGTTGAGGAATTGGATGACATGTATTCAACATACGAGGAAGACGAATTCTGACTAGAGTTAGACTCAAAGATAGAACTTAACATAGCAACAGGAATGTATGGTTTAAGACAGGCACAATAAATAAACACGTGATTTATCAACATACACGCTATTGACCTCACTTACAACTTTCTATACTTTAATTGGGAACTACAGAATAACTGGGAGCTACAGAATAACTGGGAACTACAGAATAACTGGGAACTATAGAATAACTGGGAACTACAGAATAACTGGGAACTACAGAATAACTGGGATCTATAGAATAACTGGGAGCTACAGAATAACTGGGAACTATAGAATAGCTGGGAACTACAGAATAACTGGGAACTACAGAATAACTGGGAACTACAGAATAACTGGGATCTATAGAATAACTGGGAGCTATAGAATAGCTGGGAACTACAGAATAACTGGGAACTACAGAATAACTGGGATCTATAGAATAACTGGGAGCTACAGAATAACTGGGAACTACAGAATAACTGGGAACTGCAGAATAACTGGGAGCTACAGAATAACTGGGAACTACAGAATAACTGGGAACTACAGAATAACTGGGATCTATAGAATAACTGGGAGCTACAGAATAACTGGGAACTACAGAATAACTGGGAACTGCAGAATAACTGGGAGCTACAGAATAACTGGGAACTACAGAATAACTGGGAACTACAGAATAACTGGGAGCTACAGAATAACTGGGAACTACAGAATAACTGGGAACTACAGAATAACTGGGAGCTATAGAATAGCTGGGAACTACAGAATAACTGGGAACTACAGAATAACTGGGATCTATAGAATAACTGGGAGCTACAGAATAACTGGGAACTACAGAATAACTGGGAACTGCAGAATAACTGGGAGCTACAGAATAACTGGGAACTACAGAATAACTGGGAACTACAGAATAACTGGGATCTATAGAATAACTGGGAGCTACAGAATAACTGGGAACTACAGAATAACTGGGAACTGCAGAATAACTGGGAGCTACAGAATAACTGGGAACTACAGAATAACTGGGAACTACAGAATAACTGGGAGCTACAGAATAACTGGGAACTACAGAATAACTGGGAACTATAGAATAATATAATATATTAATAATATATAATATTTTTATATTTTGTATCTTCATAGCAATTGGTTTTTGATTGTATTATGAGAACGCTGCTGCGACTGACGACACACATCGTAATTAAACAGTAACTCGTCTTGAAATGACAGAGGTATGAACAACATATGAGGTGTCCAATAGAGGTAGCTTAATGAGTTTGACAGAGGTATGAACAACATATGGGGTGTCCAATAGAGGTAGCTTAATGAGTTTGACAGAGGTATGAACAACATATGGGGTGTCCAATAGAGGTAGCTTAACGAGTTTTCATTGGTCTAAAAAACGCGATAGGGAAAGCAAGATTACAATTTTCAAAGAAATGTACTCATATAGTGATGGTTCAATACAACATCTAGTACTTATTTATTGGTCCTAGGTAGGGTATTCTATGGTGTTTGTTTATTGGTTATACCAGTGAGTATTTTAAATGCCATTACATTTTATTTGTATTTATTTTACAGTACTGTGGAAAAGTGTTAAGACAAGGTCAAAAATTAGATTAAGGTTACTTTCGAAGAACAATAGAAGGTAAATCACAGGTGAAACATCAAGTGTTATTTATCTTCATATTTAGCACAACAGAAACTCAGTGGAAGTGTTTTGAGTTCAGTAAATAGTTAATATTGTATGGGTCCCACTATTGTTTTAATAACAGCAGACAGTCTTTCAGTCATTGTTGTAACATATTTAATCGAAGTGTCTTTTAGAATTTTACTTCAAGTGTCTCTAATACACTCCTATAAAGCTTCACTGGAAGTAAATTTTTAATTGTCAAGTTTTTGATTTATCAAATCCCATATCTGTATCTTAGGACGGCTAGTGTGGTACTAACACTTTTATTAATAAGACAGAGAATCACGTTTCGATCTTTTTAGGTCATCTTCTGGAGATCAAAGTAAAGTGTTTTTATTTTTTTAAACTGCTACACGACCAAATATTCCATTCTCATTTATACTGTAGATATGGACACTTTTCTGTCATTTGGTACATGGTTGTTTATCTCATGCTAAAGATCAGTGACAACCTTCCTTCTGTACCGAAGGTTGCACAAACGGATACACTTAACATCAGTATCATTTAGTTTAGGTGTTCTGTCTCTTCCTTTCACGATCTGTTTATGGGGAGTGTTTCAAGTCTGCAGAAATTTGTTAGAAAGTCCAACCAGTATCATTTAAAGATTTCATCTAAACTCTTTGCTATACTGAGAATGCTATGCGCTGTTTGGACCAAGGTATGACAACAAAACTTAATATATAGTGTTGAACATTGTTTTTATCAAGGTTTATTTGTGGAATGCTATTAAACTTGTTTATTTTTGCATACACTCGTACCATATGTTTGTTAGCTTCTTTAAATATAGTTAAGACATAGAATAGGGTACTATGGCACTTATTTCGGACTATACAATTTGCTCAGTATGTTTACTCAAACAGAACCACTATAGCATGTCTTTCATACAAGTATATGAGAATTGTAAAGAATGATAAGCACTCTCACCCTGGTTCATTCAACTGTCAACATGTATCAGTGAAGCATTACTGTAGTGTTCAAACATACATTCTATAATGACATGGAAGAATTAGCTCATAAAATGGAAAAAAATGACAAAATATTCCCTTGTACTAACACTTTTGTACGGTACTGTATATTGCTATAAATATTACTATATATATCTTTAAAGGAACGTTATTATTTATTATTATTTTGTAATTAAAAAGGATCGTTATTTTTTAAATAATTCTTTTGAAATAAAGAATAATTACTGCTTTAATATTACTTTCGAAGTAAAAGACCATTACTAGTTTAAAATGTTTGTTTTTGTATGCGTGCTTTCTTATAGCAAAGCCATATCGGGCTATCTGCTGAGCCCACCGAGAGGAATCAAACCCCTGATTTTAGCGTTGTAAATCGGTAGACATATCGCTGTACTAGCTGGTAGCAAAATGTTTCTTTTTTTTTTGATATAAGGAATCATTATTGATTCAGTCTTCCTCTAGGTTTTCTTTAATGTATATATACTGTAGTTAAGCGTGTACACGTGCACGCAGTTAGCTCCGCCTTGCCTTTTTATTATCTAATGTTTGAGCAATGACACGAATATAAGATATCAACTCTGCTGTGACTCCATATACGTAAACTGCTTCACAATGCCTTATATAATTCTAAATGTATTTAACCTAATTCTGTATAATGGTACAAAAGATAAGGACTTTCGTCACTAGTTGAACAACGACGAAGTTTGCTGATCGAAAAACCAAATTAAAATTGAATAGCATATTTTCATCTAAATGTTAGTTATAGCGTTAAGTGAATTTGTTTACGTCACAGGAACTTGAATCATGGTATTACGAGAGTCAAAGACAGAGACGTATAAAGATATATCTTACGGACAGAAATTACGTTATTTCAATGACAATCCTGTTTTCCAAATGCCAGATGCTGTGCTGAGATTAAGCATAGAAATTGTGGAAGGAGTAAAAACAAGTCATCCCATGGGTCGACTGTTTACTTTCTATTCTGCGTAGCAATTAACTAGAAGATTGGAAGATCCCGAGTCGCCAAGCTGAGAACAAGGATGATATATGACACCTTGAAAACATATCGTGTGATTTAATAACTTCAAGGTTATCATACCAAGTGATGTCCATAAAGTGAAAACAGAAACTTCAATATGTTTCTGACAATTTTCGTAAGGAGGATTGGAGTTTGTTTGTTTGTTTTTGAATTTCGCGCAATGCTACACGAGGGTTATCTGCGCTAGCTGTCCCTAATTTAGCAGTGTAAGACTAGATGGAAAGCAGCTAGTCATCACCACCCATCCACCGCCAACTCTTGGGCTACTCTTTTACCAACGAATAGTGGGATTAACCGTCACATTATAACGCTCCCACGGTGAAAGGATGCGCAGTTTGGTGTGATGGAGATTCGAGCCCGCAACCTTCGGATTAACTACCTGCTCACGCCGAGCCTCAGAGGACTGGAGAGATCAGTTTCTCAGCATTAATACAAGAGTTTACAGTCTTGTAAGATACGTATGAAATAAGTATATAACTTATTGACATATTTTCAGGTCTTGTTATTCTCGTTTATTCAGTTAATATTTTATTTTTTTATTAACTAATTGTTTAGTTTTCATTTTTATTTGTGATAATAGTAATTAATTATTTGTTTATATTTATTTCAGGAACAAGATAAAAAACAGACCTGTTTTATATTATCTATAACAATGAAAATAAGCAAGCAACAAAAAACAACAACAAATAAATAATAAAAAATTGACTGTTTGTAACTGAGCATACATCTACGAAAGAAGCTAACTGTTTTTAGCGTTATGTGCCTACAAACATACTGCTGAACCACTAGGGGGCCTAACACAGAAAAACAAATAAACAAACTGATCATTTAGAGTATCTTTAGGGCCCCAAAGGTATTCTCAGATGATATGAAATGTATTTCACGTGTGGCAGGACAATAACAAGAATAAAACATGCATGCAAAAACTTCCTGATCAGTTTAAATTCACGTACTTTATCCCAGCACTCCTACATAAATTTTCCTCTTTGTTCTCACGAAGGTGTCTTGATATTTGACCCCTTATCTGCGCTCTTCCTCACCCCTTATTTTGATAGTTTTCAGATTATGAACTTTTGTATACAGGTGACCATCTGTTAAAACACCGTTCAAACACAGACAAACCCCCACTAGTACAGCGGTATTAGGGGGTCGATTCCCCTCGGTGTGCTCAGCAGATAGCCCGACGTGGCTTTGCTATAAGAAAACACAAACACACAAAGAACAGAAAATAAACAGACAAACCACCAAGTATATCGAAACCCGATTTCTAGCATTGTAAATCCGAAGACATATCGCTCTGTCACTAGGAGGCATATCGTTCAATGATATCCTACTTTGTATTCTCAAGTCGGCTGCGTATATATGGGTATTAGCACTTTAATTAAAATAAAGTACAGAACAACGTTTCGACCTTCCCAGATCATCTTCAGGTTAATAAAGAAATAGTTTGCAACGATTTACTGCTTTATCCTACATATATTACAGTACATACTGTAATATAGCGTATACTTTATTCTACATATATACAGTACATACTGTAATATAGCGTATACTACTTTAATACTAATTCAACTTACAACTTCTGGTCCATGTTTGGGTCATACTTTGTTCCTGTAATTCATATATTATGGACACTAGAATCCTCTGAGATATTATGTAAAAAATCGACACATCTACAGCTCTCTAAACGACCACTAGAATTTGTAATAATAAAAATATGAACTTATTTACATATACACGAATTTTAAAACTTGACAATGTCATATGCTTTAAAGCAACCTCAGATTTTGCGTCTTTCAATCATAATTAAATCTGTAAATTTAGCTTTCTAAATTTTGACCAATGTAAAGGTATGATATTTCAAAAACTTCTAATCTAAGTATTTGTTGCATGTCGTAACCTTACGCCTGTTCGTTCTTGCACAGTAAAAACTCATTCATTGTTAACCTTTGACCTCAGCGTTTATGAAGAAGGTGTCATAAACTAGGTTCTACCATTTCTTGAGTTACAACGTGAAAAGCTTGCCAAACATACAGACAATAATGAAGTCCTTGTCATTAATCTTACTTTCAGCTTTTTCAAAGAGGTTGAACAACCGCAGTCCAGTCGATAAACAGTTCAAGTTCTCTTTTTTTTGTCAAAAACTCCGATACGGAAGACATTTCAAGCTGGAAAAACGATTTTTCTTCTTTCTTTGAATGAAGCTTGTAGTTTGTTCGTGTCGAACAGTAATCTGTTGGATACGTAGAATCGATACGTTATCTGGAAGATCAGTCAAAGAATAGTCTCGGTTTCTTTAGGTTCTTTTCAGTAAATTGTATCCCAACAGCTTTGATAAAGGCAAAAATTTGTTATAACCTCCCGAAAACATTATAGAAAAGTGTTAATCACCTCAAGACAAAAAATGAAAACCCTTTGCTTTTATTTGTTTGTGTAATTTAGATATTTAGATTTAAGTATCTATGTAAGGATTTTGAGATACATATTGTTATGCGTAATCGAGTTAACTAATAGGTTCCTATTGTAATACTTCGGACAGGTCAACTCCCAACTCGGGAAACAAGCTATTTAAAATAGATCGAAAATCAGAGAAACGTGAAAATGTGCAATCACAATATAAACATTTTCCTGATGGGATTTAAGTTTGAGTTTTAGTTTTTTCTCTCTGTCTCCATATATATAATATTAATACTGAACAGTTAAGAAAAATAAACAAAATCAAAATGAAGAACTGTGTTCGAAACAGCAACTCCTAACCACGGACTAACGATAGCTTGTTATAATAGTTTCTACTGATGCAAAGTTTTTTTATTTTTATTTGGGTTTGTTTTGATTTATAACAAATTATTATACGTATATATTGTTTGTTTGTTTCAGGGCAAAGCCACATTGGCCTGTCTAGTATGTTCACCAAGGAAAATCGAACCCAAATGTGCGTGAGTGTGAAAATTTGTGTAACATAACTTTTCAGACATCTCTCTCTCTTGTATGGGTATTTGGGTATTGATGTTTATATATCCAGGTAGGCCAGGTTTTGTCAACCTCTTCCTCGTTCTGAGACATCAAGACCAAAAAATTCGCACTTAAAATGCCCGCAGTTTTACTTGTTTCCATAAAGACACCGACTATACTATGAGATCTAACCTTTATCGGTTCGGTATACCCAGGTGGTTAAGGCGGTCGACTCCTAATCTCAAGGTCGTGGGTTAGAATCCCCATCTCATCAAACATGCTTGGCCTTTCAGCCAAGGGGAATTTATAATGTGATGGTCAATCCCCACTATTCGTTGGTAAAAGAGTAGCCTAAGAGTTGTCTTCCCTCTAATCTTGCACTGCTAAATTAGGGACGTCTAGCATAGATAGCCCTCGTATAGCTTCGCGCGAAATTCCAAAACAAAAAACCTAGCATTTTTTTATTTGTATACACTTTGCCTATGGAAGAAAGTGCTGATATGTATGCTCAAGTACACACTATATCACATACACAACTAAATAAATCACTCACGATTTCAGTAGTTCCAGGAAACATAATTACAATGTTAACACATAGAACTAAATCACGATTTCAGTAGTTCCAGGAAACATAATTATAAAAGTAACACATAGAACTAAATCACGATTTTAGTAGTTCCAGGAAACATAATTATAAAAGTAACACATAAAACTAAATCACGATTTCAGTAGTTCCAGGAAACATAATTATAAAAGTAACACATAAAACTAAATCACGATTTCAGTAGTTCCAGGAAACATAATTATAAAAGTAACACATAGAACTAAATCACGATTTTAGTAGTTCCAGGAAACATAATTATAAAAGTAACACATAAAACTAAATCACGATTTCAGTAGTTCCAGGAAACATAATTATAAAAGTAACACATAGAACTAAATCACGATTTCAGTAGTTCCAGGAAACATAATTATAAAAGTAACACATAAAACTAAATCACGATTTTAGTAGTTCCAGGAAACATAATTACAATGTTAACACATAAAACTAAATCTGACACGATTTTAGTAGTTTCAGGAAAAACAATTATAAAAGTAACACATAAAACTAAATCAGACACGATTTTAGCAGTTCTTCCAGGAAACATAATCATAAAACTATAAAATTATAATGAACATTGCCAAGCGCGTAAGGCGTGCGACTCGTAATCCGAGGGTCGCGGGTTCGCGCCCCCGTCGCGCTAAACATGCTCGCCCTCCCAGCCGTGGGGGTGTATAATGTGACGGTCAATCCCACTATTCGTTGGTAAAAGAGTAGCCCAAGAGTTGGCGGTGGGTGGTGATGACTAGCTGCCTTCCCTCTAGTCTTACACTGCTAAATTAGGGACGGCTAGCACAGATAGCCCTCGAGTACCTTTGTGCGAAATTCCCAAACAAAAATAATGAACATTATTAACATGTTAAAGGTTTCATTCTGAAATAGGAGCACTCCTGATGTATTGCAAAGCAAGATTTATTTTCTTGGGGGAGGGAGGTAGTGAAAGTGTTAGGGAAGATTGTGAGTTACTTGAGGTACACAGGTAATTTTATATAATTCCAAAAAAAAAAAACACTTTGTGGCATAAGAGCAATATTGGAGGGGCTTAAGCCCTCCCAAGCATCTCGCTGTGCACGTCATTTATTGAAAGTTTATGTAATGTCTGGCCTTCACATTTAATAAGTTAAAATGTTATTTCAACGACCACCTGTGTTTAGATACCTCACACGCTCTGATTTGCTCCATTTTTATGGACTCACTTTGTTTAAACTGTTTCGTGTTTTTATTTTTTGAAAGCTAGAGAAATAATCAGTTAATACTTATCTCTAACGAGAATTCTTGATGGCTGGTTTATAAATATTTATCCCTAATAATTTATGAGTCTTAGGTAAAAAAGAAAAGAAAAAGGCCATTCGAACAAATATTACGATTCAAACATTTATGAAAAAGACACGTGCTTTGACTGGAAGGGAGAGTTTGTTAGTAGGTAAGCACAAATCTATACGACAAGCTATTTGTGCTCTGACCATCACGGGTATCAAAACCCGGATCTAGCGCTGTAAGTCCGCAGGTATACCGCTGTGCTACTGAAGGCGGAAATAAAAGAAATTAAAAACTAATTAGCCAACGTCATTAAGACGTAGATATGAATAGATATGTTGGTAGAAAACGCTTTTAAAAGGCTTTATATTTTTACAATTGTTTTCTACTTTCCCGCTAGGAGCAAATACGTATTTACATCTACACTACCACATGTTTGCTATGGTTTTTATTGAGTGTACATATGTGAAAAGCATGGAAATGATTATTTCTCGCGTCCCCCAGTGGCACAGCGGTCCATCTGAAACTTACATCGCTAGAAACCGGATTTTGATATCCGTGGTGGGTAGAAACTAGTCATCACCTCCCACCGCCAACTCTTGGGCTACTCTTTTACCAACAAATAGTGGGATTGACCATGTCAGTATAACGCCCCCACGGCTGAAACGGTCAGCATGTTCGGTGCAACAGGGATTCGAACCCGCAACCCTCACATTACGAGTCGAACGCTTTAATCCACCTTGCCATGCCGGGTCACAATTATTATTTCTTCATGGTTTGTATTTTCAATCTGAGAGTTGTGTTCCTCTTCAGTATAAGAAAAACAATCAAGATCCCACTGTGTCCCATTCATTGATTTTATGAAGTGGCCAGTTTTCTTGTTGTCTTTCATGGAAAAAAAATGAAAATATAAAAACATTTTAACAAAGCTTAGTAATTGACTTGTAACATTATGAGGAACTGTTTACGGCATTTGTACGAACCTCAGACAAGCAAGTGTTTGTTCAACAAAATTGTTAATATTTTGTGTGTCATCTAGACTGGTAGAAATCCACCCGCTTGATTTCCTAATAATCAATAATATAGAGCAAACACTACCATAGATCAAACTCTTAGGCCCGAAAGAAGTGAAAATAAACAAAGTACAGTTTTAGTACGGTTTGATTAAGTCCAAATTTCGCGCAAATCTACAAGAGAGCTATCTGAGCCAGTCCTTCCTACTTTACCATTGAAAGGATAGTATTAAAGCAGTTAGTCATCATCACCCACCGTCAACTCTTAGGCTACTCTTTTACCAACAAATAGTGAGATTGACCAGACCATTATAACGTCACCACAGTTAAAAGAGCGATTGTGTATGGTGAGACACATTTCGATTTCATAATCTTAACCACCTATTCATGCTGAGCTGCAATGATAGTAATGTTGTGTTATTAGGCTAAATATATTTATTACCATATTCACTATTTTGTTCATGAGAATAACACATTTCATAATCCTAACCACCCAATTCATGCTGAGTTGCAATGATAGTAATGTTGTGTTATTAGTCTAAATATATCTATTATCCTATTCACTATTTTTGTTCATGAGAATAACGGATTAAGATGATATACAAAGGAAGACAAAGAGACGGTAGTGATCTAGATTGTGTTCCAAAAGGATATGTTGTCACCTATGATATAACAACTTATCTACTCAACTGCAACGGAAAAAGTAATTCTATCATTAGGATATAACATAACAGTTTTTGGGACAACAAGGGAAGTATCGGTCCATCAAGGCTGCCATGTCCTCTAAACTAAACTAAGACTGTCAAATAAGTAAAAGAAAAATATTAAAGCTTTCTCTTAAACTCACTTAAATTCATTGCCCAATATCCGAAGGCAACCAATTCCAAAGTCCAACTACTCTGACAGGGAAATAAAACTGCCTCAGCTAAAAAAGGCTTTTACCTTACCTAGATCTATATTTGTGTCCCATAGTTCTATAATTCTCGCCGTTAAATATGAAAAGAAATGATGCAATTACTCTGTCAATCCCCCTCTACAATCTTAAACGTCTCAATCATATTCCCTTTATATAACTTAATCTATCCTTCTGTGATAACACCTTCATCTCATGTATCATTCTAGTAACTCTTCCCTGAATCCT
The DNA here is from genome assembly GCF_004210375.1 of Tachypleus tridentatus. Classification (NCBI taxonomy): domain Eukaryota; kingdom Metazoa; phylum Arthropoda; class Merostomata; order Xiphosura; family Limulidae; genus Tachypleus; species Tachypleus tridentatus. The sequence continues at coordinate 140,322,715 of NC_134832.1, read as the reverse complement.
TTCCAACAGTTCAATGTTCTTCCTGAGGTAAGAAGACCAAGACTGAACGTAATACTCCAAATTTGGCCCAACCAGTGACCTCTACAATAAAACTGTAACCTTCTCAGATTTAGTCGTGTATTTACCATTTCTCAGAATACAACCTAAGGATCGTATTTGGTTTACTACTAACAGCAACACATTGCTTGGATGGCTTAAGAAACTGTTCAACTATTACACCTAGATCCATTTCCTTCAGGATATCGTTAAGGTTATTCCCATCCAATGTTTAATATTTATTAATCAACAGCATCCTCTTCAGAGTTAGCAACATCCAGGTTGTAATATCCTCTGTAGATGATTGCTGCACCTTAGAAAATATTAACGTATATGAAACCATTCCAGGAATAACAACAAGATGTTTAAATCATTTCACAACTAAAACTCAAAAGGTAAAATGTGTCAAGGTTTGAAAGATCTTATACAATTACAACTGATGTAGTTAGTAGAAAAGATCAGTCTTGGTAACATCCTGTTTCTTTAACTGTTCCTCTATCTTTGGCAGATTTTTTACGAAGATTTCTGCCTTTCAACAGAGGTGTCTTGGTTTAAATTTTATAACGGAATCTCCACTGCCAGTATTCACTTAAACAAGTCATTGCATTGGCAGAAGTTATTGGCAAACCACCTAAAATACAAACATTTGGAGTCATAGCAAAGTTTCTTGATTAATCAGTTGGTAGTTACGACATTAAGTAAAAAACAAACTGATAGATGAAGCTTAAATATGTAGATATTGGTAAACGGACAACTAAGATTGATTATGACGATGTTGTGAGTCAACTATATTCGACTCAGAAAGAAGCAGACATACAGATGATGCTTCGCCTTCAGGATGCCAGCTTTTCATTTGTTCCAAACCAGTTATCAGCTCTAACATAGATATATTCACCAAACTTATTCCTGTATGTCCTGAAGTTAATTATTAATTTTGTCTGAGTTCTGGCAGAAAATGCGTGGAGAAATCTATTAACATTTCGTACCATCAGTGGATGTGGTTTCTCAAGCAAGTTGAGCTGTATTGGTAACAAATATCGTATGGTGTCTCAGAACGGTTGGTATGGGTATTAACACTTTTACTGATAAGCAGAGAACAACGTTTGGACCTTCCAAGGTCTTCTTATGGTTAACCTCTTTGTTCTCTCCTCATCAATAAGTGTTATACCCATACCAGTTGTTTTGAGATACATTTTTATTTCAAGTAGGTTTCTCGTGATCAGGAAATATGGTGTAGATTACCTTCGTAAACCAACACCTTATTTCAAATCAATTAAATCTAGTCTGGATTTCTGATTCACCAATGAAGTATGCTGGGAAATTTGTTTTCATATTCTTAGATTCGTCTGATACAAATAATGACAATGAGTTGAAACGAGTTCTCTTTTACAGATTAAAGAGCCATAGACAATCTGCCAATAACACTTTGTACCAACTTATTAAAAGTACCGATTACACTGTGTAACAAAATTTTTACTTTTTCTTGTCCCTGGGCAGAAAGCGTAATTTTCCAATTGCTTATGCCTAAAGTGCATGAAAAAAAAGACCTATTTTCTCTTCATACTTTGCTTTTGTAACCTGGGAGCGTATAACGAAAACATGATGAGAGACTATATTTTGGGGCTGATACATAAAAGTGATTCACATTACAGTCTCAAATCTCGAAAAAGTACACACTTCTAAACATTTTTGTTCATTTCTGTATAACTTTAGTAGATCTTGTATACATTTAAATCTCGATTCACATGTTGTTTTATTCAGACCTTATTTAAATGAAAATGAGCAAATTTGCTTGTTTTCACATAGAAAATAGATTAATTTCTAAATTTAATTATCCAGGATAACAAAACCAAAGTTTGAAGGGAATAATGGCCATTTTCTCTACTTTTACAACATAAGCAGTTAAGAAAAACATACTATCCAGGATTAAAACTTGTGTTACATATTAAACTCTGATTTGGAATGAGTCATTAACAATATTATTTGATGCATTGGTAGGAAGTCAGCTGACGACGTGCTTCAACCTATAAATTTATCATGTGTCTTTTAAAAACAAAACGAATTCCTTTCTTAGGTGACGCAAATGAAGGTGTCTGATGAAATGATGCCAATGTAAATCACATGATTTACATGTACACTGTATGTACTAATGGGAAAACGTGACAAGCTCCTTGGAAGAAACTTATAGCAGTGATGAAGACTTACATCAAGGTTGTAGTCTCAGGAAAGATTTACAACCCTCCATTAAGTTTAGTTTGTGTATTTACTGTTAAACACAAGCCAATAGAATGGGCTGTGTTATATCCAGGTGGGTATCGAAACCCGACTTTTAACTTTAAAAGCCTTCAGACTTGTCGCTGAGTCACTTGGAGAAGGGGGAATAATTTTAAGTTGAGAGAAGTATTTTTATTTGAAGTTTGAAAGCGGGTATAACTTTTAGCCTGGATCACTTCAAGCTCTACCAATACTTGGTAACACATTCAACCTCTTTAGTCATTATACTTGCAAGATAAAGACGTTGTTTAAGTAATTATGTAACAAAACATTATCTTTTCTTTATATTAATAATACCAAATGGTGCGAAGATATCACGAAACAACCAGTTCTATGCAAAAAGTCTCAAAACGCTCAACAAAGCTGAATATCCCCTAGAGAATCTGAAATTAACATTTGCCATGGTGTTAACTTAATTTTCTATTTCTTTCTCTGACCAGCGAAGCCAAGTTTTAAGACACTTTTCTGGCAAGCCACTATCAGTGAAAGCGCATACTGGCGAACTTACATTTCACGCATTTGATCCACGGGATGCAGCATGATTGATAAGACACACACAGTTAAAGGTAAACAGCATTTCGAAAAATACTGTATATACATAGTAAGTGAGAATGGCTTGCAGCTTTTACAGGACGTTGCATTACTGTTTCGCTTGTTTGTTTGTTTTAAAGCAAAACCACTTTGGTATATCTGCTATGCTTAACGCGAGAAATCGAATCAGTTGTCCCTCAAATGGGTATGTATCACAGTTGTGTTTGAAATATTCACTTGAGCTCACTTGTTTCTTTGAGATATTATAAAATTCCCGTTAATAACAAAGTTGTAGATTCAGAAGTAAGTGGTACAAAATAGTTTCAAAACTATGTTTGCAAAACAGGTATCGTAGCTTCTGACCTTCTTCAACAGCTTTAAGATTAAACCCATTCCAACGTTGGTTCTTCCAAGTCTCTCTCGTTTCTTCTTGTGAAATCATTGAGAAGTGCATTTTCGCTTCGATTCTTCTTTGTAGGTATTTGGGCCAGAGTATCCCACAGTATTCCGGCCCTTTTCAGGGCAATGTTCATGTACTGTCTTGATTTGCCCTTTTTTTATCCATTTTTTTTCAAATTTTTTTATTCGATTTTTATCTTTTTTTCAGTATTTCTATTCGTTTTTTGGTTGTTTGTTTTACTTTTACTTTTTTCATATATATTTATCGTAAAAATGAAATAATAATAATAAATAATGAAAATAATAATAAACGAAAAGAAAAGAAAAAAAACAAGAAGGAAAATAATATACAACTAGTTTTAAGCGTCTAGTGCGTGGTGGCCAACTTGTTTTATATTTCTTAAATATATATTTATAGGGGTCCGGCATGGCCAAGCGCGTAAGGCGTGCGACTCGTAATCCGAGAGTCGCGGGTTTGCATAAACATGCTCGCCCTCTCAGCCGTGGGGGCGTCATAATGTGACGGTCAATCCCACAATTCGTTGGTAAAAGAGTAGCCCAAGAGTTGGCGGTGGGTGGTGATGACTAGCTGTCTTCCCTCTAGTCTTACACTACTAAATTATGGACGGCTCGGTGCAGTGGGCTAACAACCTACTCACTTAAATATCTGTTGAAGAATCCGCAATCAAATGGTGAATGATGATGATGATATATTTATAGAAGAGAGGTACTTAGGACTATGTTCATCATACACGTAGTATCTGTCAAGATCACACAATAATTCATTTTATGCTACTTTTTATTAAAATAATTTAGTGCATTATGCAAGTCTTACAGATATTGTTTCTGTGTTTGTATTTTTGTGCATTAATGTGTATGAAGATCTACGTGGTATTTTAAGATTGAATTTTGTATTTTTTGTAGTTTCTATAAATGTTTGTGTGTTATGTTTATCCAGGCAGGATATTATATTACAGGTGTAATGTATGTTTTGTAAATTATTACCTGAAAGAATCTTCCATAATCTTCTCTTTACCAAATTCTAGTCAGGATATAGTTTGTACGCTGTATCCACGTTAATTTGGTATCATAAGTTAATCTTAAAAATGTAGCCGTTTTGAATTTCGAGTAATTTTGAATTTACTTCCAAGTATATAGATAGTCGGTTACTAATTATTTTTTTCAAAATGTTGCGATACAACTGGTTAGACTATTTGGGTGGTAATTGTTTGGTTTATTTGCTGGCTTTCCTTTTTTCTAGAACGTTAATATTACTTCTTCCTTCCAAGAAACTTGGATATATCCAACAAATAATAATAATATGTTAAATAAAGCTGTATGGTGTTCATATAGTTTCTCAGTACCATGTTTTAGCTTGTATACCATCTTCTTCAGGAGCTTTGTTTTTTGTGTTTATGATAGCTGTTAGTACTTCCGTTACTATTAATTTTATAGGTGGCACATGAATGTATATATATAAATATCTTTTACGCGATTTGGTTTGGTTTGAATTTCGCACAAAGCTGCACGAGGGCTATCTGCGCTAGCCGTCCCTAATTTAGTAGTGTAAGACTAGAGGGAAGGCAGCTAGTCATCACCACCCATTGTCAATTCTTGGGCTACTCTTTTACCAATGAATAGTGGGATAGACCGTCACATTAAAATGCCCCCCCGCGATCTTTGGATTATGAGCCGAGTGCCTTAACCACCTGGCCATGTCGAGTCTATTTTCTTAGTGAGAATAGAACCCTTAGATTTTGTTACAGTCGTACCCTCTTTTGTTGTGTATACAATAACAATATGTTTTTTTTCTGGAACACTAATATTACTGCTTCCTTCCGAGAAAAAGAGATATATCCAGCTAATAATGATAAGTTAAATAAGGCTGTTAGATGATCATATAATTTCTGAATACCATGTTTTAAGAGAATTGCTTGTATACGATCTTCTCCAAGAGCTTTGTTTTTTGTGTTTTTGATGGTTGTTTGTGCTTCCATTACTGTTATATTTTTTATCAGTTGCAGAGTGCTCCAGTCTATTGTTTTATTAATGTGTTTACTGGGTATTTTGGCATATATGTGCTTTTGTTGAAGTGTCTGTTCAAGTCTGGGTCATGGCGTGTTATCTAGGTGGTCTTTAAATATCTTGTCTTGTTTTTTAAGTAGTTTACGCTGTTTTGCCATGTAATTCGAGTGGAAAAAGAGTTTGTCAGAAGTGGGATTCGAACCCACGCCTCCATACGGAGACCAGAATACACACACCCACTTCAACAGTGGAAGGAAGAACCTTGAGTCTGGCGCCTTAGACCGCTCGGCCATCCTGACATGAGTATATTTTGTAAAACAGGTTCTATAGGAGGGGTATCTGCTCTAACCATTCTCAATTTAGCAGTGAATCATTATAGGGAAGGAAACTAGTCATCACCTCCCACCGCCAACTCTTGGGCTACTCTTTTACCAACAAATAGTGGGATTGACCATGTCAGTATAACGCCCCCCACGGCTGAAACGGTCAGCATGTTCGGTGCAACAGGGATTCGAACCCGCAACCCTCACATTACGAGTCGAACGCTTTAATCCACCTTGCCATGCCGGGTCACAATTATTATTTCTTCATGGTTTGTATTTTCAATCTGAGAGTTGTGTTCCTCTTCAGTATAAGAAAAACAATCAAGATCCCACTGTGTCCCATTCATTGATTTTATGAAGTGGCCAGTTTTCTTGTTGTCTTTCATGGAAAAAAAATGAAAATATAAAAACATTTTAACAAAGCTTAGTAATTGACTTGTAACATTATGAGGAACTGTTTACTGCATTTGTACGAACCTAAGACAAGCAAGTGTTTGTTCAACAAAATTGTTAATATTTTGTGTGTCATCTAGACTGGTAGAAATCCACCCGCTTGATTTCCTAATAATCAATAATATAGAGCAAACACTACCATAGATCAAACTCTTAGGCCCGAAAGAAGTGAAAATAAACAAAGTACAGTTTTAGTACGGTTTGATTAAGTCCAAATTTCGCGCAAATCTACAAGAGAGCTATCTGAGCCAGTCCTTCCTACTTTACCATTGAAAGGATAGTATTAAAGCAGTTAGTCATCATCACCCACCGTCAACTCTTAGGCTACTCTTTTACCAACAAATAGTGAGATTGACCAGACCATTATAACGTCACCACAGTTAAAAAGAGCGATTGTGTATGGTGAGACACATTTCGATTTCATAATCTTAACCATAATCTTCATGCTCAGCTGCAATGATAGTAATGTTGTGTTATTAGGCTAAATATATCTATTATTATATTCACTATTTTTGTTCATGAGAATAACACATTTCATAATCCTAACCACCCAATTCATGCTGAGTTGCAATGATAGTAATGTTGTGTTATTAGTCTAAATATATCTATTATCCTATTCACTATTTTTGTTCATGAGAATAACGGATTGAGATGATATACAAAGGAAGACAAAGAGACGGTAGTGATCTAGATTGTGTTCCAAAATGATATGTTGTCACCTATGATATAACAACTTATCTACTCAACTGCAACGGAAAAAGTAATTCTATCATTAGGATATAACATAACAGTTTTTGGGACAACAAGGGAAGTATCGGTCCATCAAGGCTGCCATGTCCTCTAAACTAAACTAAGACTGTCAAATAAGTAAAAGAAAAATATTAAAGCTTTCTCTTAAACTCACTTAAATTCATTGCCCAATATCCGAAGGCAACCAATTCCAAAGTCCAACTACTCTGACAGGGAAATAAAACTGCCTCAGCTAAAAAAGGCTTTTACCTTACCTAGATCTATATTTGTGTCCCATAGTTCTATAATTCTCGCCGTTAAATATGAAAAGAAATGATGCAATTACTCTGTCAATCCCCCTCTACAATCTTAAACGTCTCAATCATATTCCCTTTATATAACTTAATCTATCCTTCTGTGATAACACCTTCATCTCATGTATCATTCTAGTTACTCTTCCCTGAATCCTTTCCAACAGTTCAATGTTCTTCCTGAGGTAAGAAGACCAAGACTGAACGTAATACTCCAAATTTGGCCCAACCAGTGACCTCTACAATAAAACTGTAACCTCCTCAGATTATTTAGTCGTGTATTTACCATTTCTCAGAATACAACCTAAGAATCGTATTTGGTTTACTACTAACAGCAACACATTGCTTGGATGGCTTAAGAAACTGTTCAACTATTACACCTAGATCCATTTCCTTCAGGATATCGTTAAGGTTATTCCCATCCAATGTTTAATATTTTTTAATCAACAGCATCCTCTTCAGAGTTAGCAACATCCAGGTTGTAATATCTTCTGTAGATGGTTGCTGCACCTTAGAAAATATTAACGTATATGAAACCATTCCAGGAATAACAACAAGATGTTTAAATCATTTCACAAATAATACTCAAAAGGTAAAATGTGTCAAGGTTTGAAAGATCTTATACAATTACAACTGATGTAGTTAGTAGAAAAGATCAGTCTTGGTAACATCCTGTTTCTTTAACTGTTCCTCTATCTTTGGCAGATTTTTTACGAAGATTTCTGCCTTTCAACAAAGGTGTCTTAGTTTAAATTTTATAACGGAATCTCCACTGCCAGCCTTTACTTAAACAAGTCATTGCATTGGCAGAAGTTATTGGCAAACCACCTAAAATACAAACATTTGGAGTCATAGCAAAGTTTCTTGATTAATCAGTTGGTAGTTACGACATTAAGTAAAGGCAAACTGATAGATGAAGCATAAATATGTAGATATTGGTAAACGGACAACTAAGATTGATTATGACGATGCTGTGAGTCAACTATATTAGACTCAGAAAGAAGCAGACATACAGATGATGCTTCGCCTTCAGGATGCCAGCTTTTCATTTGTTCCAAACCAGTTATCAGCTCTAACATAGATATATTCACCAAACTTATTCCTGTATGTCCTGAAGTTAATTATTAATTTTGTCTGAGTTCTGGCAGAGGATGCGTGGAGAAATCTATTAACATTTCGTACCATCAGTGGATGTGGTTTCTCAAGCAAGTTGAGCTGTATTGGTAACAAATATCGTATGGTGTCTCAGAACGGTTGGTATGGGTATTAACACTTTTACTGATAAGCAGAGAACAACGTTTGGACCTTCCAAGGTCTTCTTATGGTTAACCTCTTTGTTCTCTCCTCATCAATAAGTGTTATACCCATACCAGTTGTTTTGAGATACATTTTTATTTCAAGTAGGTTTCTCGTGATCAGGAAATATGGTGTAGATTACCTTCGTAAACCAACACCTTATTTCAAATCAATTAAATCCTAGTCTGGATTTCTGATTCACCAATGAAGTATGCTGGGAAATTTGTTTTCATATTCTTAGATTCGTCTGATACAAATAATAACAATGAGTTGAAACGAGTTCTCTTTTTACAGATTAAAAGAGCCATAGACAATCTGCCAATAACACTTTGTACCAACTTATTAAAAGTACCGATTACACTGTGTAACAAAATTTTTACTTTTTCTTGTCCCTGGGCAGAAAGCGTAATTTTCCAATTGCTTATGCCTAAAGTGCATGAAAAAAAAGACCTATTTTTCTCTTCAAACTTTGCTTTTGTGACCTGGGAGCGTATAACGAAAACATGATGAGAGACTATATTTTGGGGCTGATACATGAAAGTGATTCACATTACAGTCTCAAATCTCGAAAAACTACACACTTCTAAACATTTTTGTTCATTTCTGTATAACTTTAGTAGATCTTGTATACATTTAAATCTCGATTCACATGTTGTTTTATTCAGACCTTATTTAAATGAAAATGAGCAAATTTGCTTGTTTTCACATAGAAAATAGATTAATTTCTAAATTTAATTATCCAGGATAACAAAACCAAAGTTTGAAGGGAATAATGGCCATTTTCTCTACTTTTACAACATAAGCAGTTAAGAAAAACATACTATCCAGGATTAAAACTTGTGTTACATATTAAACTCTGATTTGGAATGAGTCATTAACAATATTATTTGATGCATTGGTAGGAAGTCAGCTGACGACGTGCTTCAACCTATAAATTTATCATGTGTCTTTTAAAACAAAACGAATTCCTTTCTTAGGTGACGCAAATGAAGGTGTCTGATGAAATGATGCCAATGTAAATCACATGATTTACATGTACACTGTATGTACTAATGGGAAAACGTGACAAGCTCCTTGGAAGAAACTTATAGCAGTGATGAAGACTTACATCAAGGTTGTAGTCTCAGGAAAGATTTATAACCCTCCATTAAGTTTAGTTTGTGTATTTACTGTTAAACACAAGCCAATAGAATGGGCTGTGTTATATCCAGGTGGGTATCGAAACCCGACTTTTAACTTTAAAAGCCTTCAGACTTGTCGCTGAGTCACTTGGAGAAGGGGGAATAATTTTAAGTTGAGAGAAGTATTTTTATTTGAAGTTTGAAAGTGGGTATAACTTTTAGCCTGGATCACTTCAAGCTCTACCAATACTTGGTAACACATTCAACCTCTTTAGTCATTATACTTGCAAGATAAAGACGTTGTTTAAGTAATTATGTAACAAAACATTATCTTTTCTTTATATTAATAATACCAAATGGTGCGAAGATATCACGAAACAACCAGTTCCATGCAAAAAGTCTCAAAACGCTCAACAAAGCTGAATATCCCCTAGAGAATCTGAAATTAACATTTGCCATGGTGTTAACTTAATTTTCTATTTCTTTCTCTGACCAGCGAAGCCAAGTTTTAAGACACTTTTCTGGCAAGCCACTATCAGTGAAAGCGCATACTGGCGAACTTACATTTCACGCATTTGATCCACGGGATGCAGCATGATTGATAAGACACACACAGTTAAAGGTAAACAGCATTTCGAAAAATACTGTATATACATAGTAAGTGAGAATGGCTTGCAGCTTTTACAGGACGTTGCATTACTGTTTCGCTTGTTTGTTTGTTTTAAAGCAAAACCACTTTGGTATATCTGCTATGCTTAACGCGAGAAATCGAATCAGTTGTCCCTCAAATGGGTATGTATCACTGTTGTGTTTGAAATATTCACTTGCGCTCACTTGTTTCTTTGAGATGTTAAAAATTCCCGTTAATAACAAAGTTGTAGATTCAGAAGTAAGTGGTACAAAATAGTTTCAAAACTATGTTTGCAAAACAGGTATCGTAGCTTCTGACCTTCTTCAACAGCTTTAAGATTAAACCCATTCCAACGTTGGTTCTTCCAAGTCTCTCTCGTTTCTTCTTGTGAAATCATTGAGAAGTGCATTTTCGCTTCGATTCTTCTTTGTAGGTATTTGGGCCAGAGTATCCCACAGTATTCCGGCCCTTTTCAGGGCAATGTTCATGTATTGTCTTGATTTGCCCTTTTTTATCCATTTTTTTTTATTTGTATTCGATTTTTATCTTGTTTTCAGTATTTCTATTCGTTTTTGGTTGTTATTTTTAATTTTACATATATATTTTCTCTTTTTTTCATATATATTTATCGGTAAAATGAAATAATAATAATTAATAATGAAAATAATAATAAAAGAAAAGAAAAGAAAGGAAACAAGAAGGAAAATAATATACAACTAGTTTTAAGCGTCTAGTGCGTGGTGGCCAACTTGTTTTATATTTCTTAAATATATATTTATAGGGGTCCGGCATGGCCAAGCGCGTAAGGCGTGCGACTCGTAATCCGAGAGTCGCGGGTTTGCGCCAAACATGCTCGCCCTCTCAGCCGTGGGGGCGTCATAATGTGACGGTCAATCCCACAATTCGTTGGTAAAGAGTAGCCCAAGAGTTGGCGGTGGGTGGTGATGACTAGCTGTCTTCCCTCTAGTCTTACACTACTAAATTATGGACGGCTCGGTGCAGTGGGCTAACAACCTACTCACTTAAATATCTGTTGAAGAATCCGCAATCAAATGGTGAATGATGATGATGATATATTTATAGAAGAGAGGTACTTAGGACTATGTTCATCATACACGTAGTATCTGTCAAGATCACACAATAATTCATTTTCATGCTACTTTTTATTAAAATAATTTAGTGCATTATGCAAGTCTTACAGATATTGTTTCTGTGTTTGTATTCTTGTGCATTAATGTGTATGAAGAACTACGTGGTATTTTAAGATTGAATTTTGTATTTTTGTAGTTTCTATAAATGTTTGTGTGTTATGTTTATCCAGGCAGGATATTATATTACAGGTGTAATGTATGTTTTGTAAATTATTACCTGAAAGAATCTTCCATAATCTTCTCTTTACCAAATTCTAGTCAGGATATAGTTTGTACGCTGTATCCACGTTAATTTGGTATCATAAGTTAATCTTAAAAATGTAGCCGTTTTGAATTTCGAGTAATTTTGAATTTACTTCCAAGTATATAGATAGTCGGTTACTAATTATTTTTTCAAAATGTTGCCGATACAACTGGTTAGACTATTTGGGTGGTAATTGTTTGGTTTATTTGCTGGCTTTCCTTTTTTCTGGAACGTTAATATTACTTCTTCCTTCCAAGAAACTTGGATATATCCAACAAATAATAATAATATGTTAAATAAAGCTGTATGGTGTTCATATAGTTTCTGAGTACCATGTTTTAGCTTGTATACCATCTTCTTCAGGAGCTTTGTTTTTTGTGTTTATGATAGCTGTTAGTACTTCCGTTACTATTAATTTTATAGGTGGCACATGAATGTATATATATAAATATCTTTTACGCGATTTGGTTTGGTTTGAATTTCGCACAAAGCTGCACGAGGGCTATCTGCGCTAGCCGTCCCTAATTTAGTAGTGTAAGACTAGAGGGAAGGCAGCTAGTCATCACCACCCATTGTCAATTCTTGGGCTACTCTTTTAACAATGAATAGTGGGATAGACCGTCCCATTAAAATGCCCCCCGCGATCTTTGGATTATGAGCCGAGTGCCTTAACCACCTGGCCATGCCGAGTCTATTTTCTTAGGAGAATAGAACCCTTAGATTTTGTTACAGTCGTACCCTCTTTGTTGTGTATACAATAACAATATGTTTTTTTTTCTGGAACATTAATATTACTGCTTCCTTCCGAGAAAAAGAGATATATCCAGCTAATAATGATAAGTTAAATAAGGCTGTTAGATGATCATATAATTTCTGAATACCATGTTTTAAGAGAATGGCTTGTATACGATCTTCTCCAAGAGCTTTGTTTTTTTGTGTTTTGATGGTTGTTTGTACTTCCATTACTGTTATCTTTTTTTATCAGTTGCAGAGTGCTCCAGTCTATTGTTTTCTATGGTTTTATTAATGTGTTTACTGGGAATTTTGGCATATATGTGCTTTTGTTGAAGTGTCTGTTCAAGTCTGGGTCATGGCGTGTTATCTAGGTGGTCTTTAAATATCTTGTCTTGTGTTTTAAGTAGTTTACGCTGTTTTGCCATGTAATTCGAGTGGAAAAAGAGTTTGTCAGAAGTGGGATTCGAACCCACGCCTCCATACGGAGACCAGAATACACACACCCACTTCAACAGTGGAAGGAAGAACCTTGAGTCTGGCGCCTTAGACCGCTCGGCCATCCTGACATGAGTATATTTTGTAAAACAGGTTCTATAGGAGGGGTATCTGCTCTAACCATTCTCAATTTAGCAGTGAATCATTATAGGGAAGGAAACTAGTCATCACCTCCAACCGCCAACTTTTGGGCTACTCTTTTACCAACAAATAGTGGGATTTACCATGTCAGTATAACGCCCCCACGGCTGAAACGGTCAGCATGTTCGGTGCAACAGGGATTCGAACCCGCAACCCTCACATTACGAGTCGAACGCTTTAATCCACCTTGCCATGCCGGGTCACAATTATTATTTCTTCATGGTTTGTATTTTCAATCTGAGAGTTGTGTTCCTCTTCAGTATAAGAAAAACAATCAAGATCCCACTGTGTCCCATTCATTGATTTTATGAAGTGGCCAGTTTTCTTATTGTCTTTCATGGAAAAAAAATGAAAATATAAAAACATTTTAACAAAGCTTAGTAATTGACTTGTAACATTATGAGGAACTGTTTACGGCATTTGTACGAACCTAAGACAAGCAAGTGTTTGTTCAACAAAATTGTTAATATTTTGTGTGTCATCTAGACTGGTAGAAATCCACCCGCTTGATTACCTAATAATCAATAATATAGAGCAAACACTACCATAGATCAAACTCTTAGGCCCGAAAGAAGTGAAAATAAACAAAGTACAGTTTTAGTACGGTTTGATTAAGTCCAAATTTCGCGCAAATCTACAAGAGAGCTATCTGAGCCAGTCCTTCCTACTTTACCATTGAAAGGATAGTATTAAAGCAGTTAGTCATCATCACCCACCGTCAACTCTTAGGCTACTCTTTTACCAACAAATAGTGAGATTGACCAGACCATTATAACGTCACCACAGTTAAAAGAGCGATTGTGTATGGTGAGACACATTTCGATTTCATAATCTTAACCATAATCTTCATGCTCAGCTGCAATGATAGTAATGTTGTGTTATTAGGCTAAATATATCTATTATTATATTCACTATTTTTGTTCATGAGAATAACACATTTCATAATCCTAACCACCCAATTCATGCTGAGTTGCAATGATAGTAATGTTGTGTTATTAGTCTAAATATATCTATTATCCTATTCACTATTTTTGTTCATGAGAATAACGGATTAAGATGATATACAAAGGAAGACAAAGAGACGGTAGTGATCTAGATTGTGTTCCAAAAGGATATGTTGTCACCTATGATATAACAACTTATCTACTCAACTGCAAAGGAAAAAGTAATTCTATCATTAGGATATAACATAACAGTTTTTGGGACAACAAGGGAAGTATCGGTCCATCAAGGCTGCCATGTCCTCTAAACTAAACTAAGACTGTCAAATAAGTAAAAGAAAAATATTAAAGCTTTCTCTTAAACTCACTTAAATTCATTGCCCAATATCCGAAGGCAACCAATTCCAAAGTCCAACTACTCTGACAGGGAAATAAAACTGCCTCAGCTAAAAGGCTTTTACCTTACCTAGATCTATATTTGTGTCCCATAGTTCTATAATTCTCGCCGTTAAATATGAAAAGAAATGATGCAATTACTCTGTCAATCCCCTCTACAATCTTAAACGTCTCAATCATATTCCCTTTATATAACTTAATCTATCCTTCTGTGATAACACCTTCATCTCATGTATCATTCTAGTAACTCTTCCCTGAATCCTTTCCAACAGTTCAATGTTCTTCCTGAGGTAAGAAGACCAAGACTGAACGTAATACTCCAAATTTGGCCCAACCAGTGACCTCTACAATAAAACTGTAACCTCCTCAGATTTAGTCGTGTATTTACCATTTCTCAGAATACAACCTAAGAATCGTATTTGGTTTACTACTAACAGCAACACATTGCTTGGATGGCTTAAGAAACTGTTCAACTATTACACCTAGATCCATTTCCTTCAGGATATCGTTAAGGTTATTCCCATCCAATGTTTAATATTTTTTAATCAACAGCATCCTCTTCAGAGTTAGCAACATCCAGGTTGTAATATCTTCTGTAGATGATTGCTGCACCTTAGAAAATATTAACGTATATGAAACCATTCCAGGAATAACAACAAGATGTTTAAATCATTTCACAAATAAAACTCAAAAGGTAAAATGTGTCAAGGTTTGAAAGATCTTATACAATTACAACTGATGTAGTTAGTAGAAAAGATCAGTCTTGGTAACATCCTGTTTCTTTAACTGTTCCTCTATCTTTGGCAGATTTTTTACGAAGATTTCTGCCTTTCAACAAAGGTGTCTTAGTTTAAATTTTATAACGGAATCTCCACTGCCAGCCTTTACTTAAACAAGTCATTGCATTGGCAGAAGTTATTGGCAAACCACCTAAAATACAAACATTTGGAGTCATAGCAAAGTTTCTTGATTAATCAGTTGGTAGTTACGACATTAAGTAAAGGCAAACTGATAGATGAAGCATAAATATGTAGATATTGGTAAACGGACAACTAAGATTGATTATGACGATGCTGTGAGTCAACTATATTCGACTCAGAAAGAAGCAGACATACAGATGATGCTTCGCCTTCAGGATGCCAGCTTTTCATTTGTTCCAAACCAGTTATCAGCTCTAACATAGATATATTCACCAAACTTATTCCTGTATGTCCTGAAGTTAATTATTAATTTTGTCTGAGTTCTGGCAGAGGATGCGTGGAGAAATCTATTAACATTTCGTACCATCAGTGGATGTGGTTTCTCAAGCAAGTTGAGCTGTATTGGTAACAAATATCGTATGGTGTCTCAGAACGGTTGGTATGGGTATTAACACTTTTACTGATAAGCAGAGAACAACGTTTGGACCTTCCAAGGTCTTCTTATGGTTAACCTCTTTGTTCTCTCCTCATCAATAAGTGTTATACCCATACCAGTTGTTTTGAGATACATTTTTATTTCAAGTAGGTTTCTCGTGATCAGGAAATATGGTGTAGATTACCTTCGTAAACCAACACCTTATTTCAAATCAATTAAATCCTAGTCTGGATTTCTGATTCACCAATGAAGTATGCTGGGAAATTTGTTTTCATATTCTTAGATTCGTCTGATACAAATAATAACAATGAGTTGAAACGAGTTCTCTTTTTACAGATTAAAAGAGCCATAGACAATCTGCCAATAACACTTTGTACCAACTTATTAAAAGTACCGATTACACTGTGTAACAAAATTTTTACTTTTTCTTGTCCCTGGGCAGAAAGCGTAATTTTCAATTGCTTATGCCTAAAGTGCATGAAAAAAAGACCTATTTTTCTCTTCAAACTTTGCTTTTGTGACCTGGGGCGTATAACGAAAACATGATGAGAGACTATATTTTGGGGCTGATACATGAAAGTGATTCACATTACAGTCTCAAATCTCGAAAAACTACACACTTCTAAACATTTTGTTCATTTCTGTATAACTTTAGTAGATCTTGTATACATTTAAATCTCGATTCACATGTTGTTTTATTCAGACCTTATTTAAATGAAAATGAGCAAATTTGCTTGTTTTCACATAGAAAATAGATTAATTTCTAAATTTAATTATCCAGGATAACAAAACCAAAGTTTGAAGGGAATAATGGCCATTTTCTCTACTTTTACAACATAAGCAGTTAAGAAAAACATACTATCCAGGATTAAAACTTGTGTTACATATTAAACTCTGATTTGGAATGAGTCATTAACAATATTATTTGATGCATTGGTAGGAAGTCAGCTGACGACGTGCTTCAACCTATAAATTTATCATGTGTCTTTTAAAAACAAAACGAATTCCTTTCTTAGGTGACGCAAATGAAGGTGTCTGATGAAATGATGCCAATGTAAATCACATGATTTACATGTACACTGTATGTACTAATGGGAAAACGTGACAAGCTCCTTGGAAGAAACTTAGTAAATAATAATAAAGTAAATTATTTGTTAGTCCTACCAGTTATATCTTAGTTAAAATAAATATGAAAACAGCAACTATAAGATACATTTCTTCTGTCTCTTTTAGCTTTCACAACCAAACTAATTATACCTTGTGATCTTTCATATAAATTATCTCCGTAAATGAATTGGAAATATATTTTTATAAACCATTCTTAATTATACCACATCGAATCTGGTTTCTGTGTAAGTTATTTCACTAAAACTTTTGAGAACAGTATATCTTCTATAGTGACAATTCAGTTATATTTTATCTTAATCTTTCATATACTTTTTCTAATTGAAACTTATTCTGAATACGTTTTGGAACACTTTCCACGATAAGGCCTGTTGAAACAGTTGTTTGAAGTTAAGCGTAAAGACACACAATGGACTATCTGTGCTGTCTTCACCGTTTTATCGAAACTCGGTTTTTTTTGTTATAAGTCAGCTGTCTTCTCCTGTTCTACTAGGGGTTAAAATACTTGTAATGCAGGAAACATTACAAGTATGTTCTCAGCAACAACTCCATTTATTTGCTATTTCTATTTATATATATATAACTTGTATGTATATATATATAACTATATATTATATATATATATAACTATATGTATATATATATAACTATATGTATATATATATAACTATATATGTATATATATATATTCTATATGTATATATATATATAACTATAATATATATATATATATATAACTTATAATATATATATATAACATATATATGTATATATATATATAATATATGTTATATATAGTTTGATGTTCTGAATATTTATATTGACTTGAAATTTGGTTATATTATATTATTTTCTGTTATGGCGTTAAAAAACAACTTTAATAAAGTGCAGAAAATAATGCTTACAGAGTTCATGTTACATTAAAACTTTATATTTTTGGTTGAACTCGAAGTGGCAGAAAATATAAAGCCTCAATGTTAATAGAACAAATATTATTCTTTCGGTTCAGTAAATCATTGTTTAGCAGAATAAAAAATACAACAAATATGAAAGTTTATGTGGTTTTATTGTTACTTTTGTAACAATTTTATTTATTAACGTAATGGCGTCATTTTGTTAAAACAGTTTCTAGACTCTGATCACGTTGAGGTTCATTAACCTATAGTACTGCCAAGTCTGACCCTGTAGTAAAGTTTTGGATACCGGGCTCGAATTTGGGAGATACAATAAAATGTTTTCCCTACTTTAAGCTATGGGTGTGTTATATAAGAGACAGTCAGTTTATTAATGTAAATGGATGCTTGACTGGCTGAGTTTTCTTTAATAAGTAGTTTTAAATTAGGCACGGCGCTGAATGGCCTTGATGGCTTTGCTGTAAATAACCAAGTGTGAATTATTTCATAATGTCATTTAATTAAAGGGGCTCAAGCAGTATACTTAGCAGATTGTAATAAAATCGCAATATATAATACGTTTATCTGAAAATGAAGGAGAGGAAATATGGTCTGAAAATGAAACACTTGACTTTAGAGGTATGTTATCGTCTAAACGTGTGTGTATGAATCATGAATATAGATGAAACACTGGTTTTTTTTTCGAATACGCTCGTTTTTGATCTAATCAGAAGGTTTGGAATAATAAGGTCTATCAAAATTTAATAAGAAATATCTCAGTTTACTTGAACCAATTAATTCACAATAATAGCAAAACCACCATAAGATGTTAATAAAGCATATAAATAAACATTTAAACATTATCTAAAAGTTAATATTTACATCAAAAGACGGACTTCAATAGAACGTTTTTATAATACCTATCTGAACTATGATGGATAGGTGTTATACCTTAGATAACTCGTTACAGATTTTATTCTGAGGATGGGGTTGAGCTTTATGATGAGATAGAATGTTTCATGTTTAGAAGCAAAACCAAATGAAGGATTATTTGTGCCATTTCTAATATCGAACTGATAGACGAAAGGAAACACAGCTAGACAACAGCACCAGTTATCGGGTTACAGCTCAACCTGACAGTAATACCTATCTGAGCAAAGGGAATGAAACACTGTATTAATAACCTTCATATTCACAGTCCGGGCACGTTAACACGCCAGCCTGCATAAAAGGTTTTTGAGACTTTCTTTCATGCTGATAAACACATCCACACATGTCTGCTAGATTTCATTTCATAACTTCCACTTGAAAAAACAGTGTTTCATGTTAGCGTCAGGGTAAATCCTCGTTGCTCTCTCTCCCTGTCTGTAGTTTGTAAAGCGAACATAAGTTGCAGGTATGCAAGTTATCTCCACATTCACTCTTTCGTTTCCCAATTGTATTGTGCACACAACCAGATTTCCTCCTTTTCAGTGTTTGCAGTTGTAAACCGAAACCTTTATTGTGTGAAAGTTTCGGTTTAAATAAAGTGACTGGACTGCATTTTAAAAGCAACAGATGCCAACTAAATATAATCCCTACTTGAAATAAACTTGTTAGAGCTGTTCTCCAAAACAGTTATTCAAACTTACAAAAAATAAGTAAATAAAAACACGCTCGTTCAAGTTCGGACCGAACGTCCATCCACTCTGTCTATATCAACAAATAAACACGTGGGAAAGAGTATCGCATGTCTACTATTCAGGACAAGCCTCGTTTTTGAAGTTTTTCGACCTGTAAACATTTAACATCTTAAATTGTTTCATCTTGAAAAACAGGTTTAAGTAAATGAGGGTCTGCCAACTGAGCTGCAGTTGAAAAGGGTTCACCACTGCCTTTGAATTGACTATATTTAGTTGTTCTAGACTGTGTGCGGAAGTAAGACATTCACTCCCGATAAACGGTTCTATTTTGAGAACCAATCAACTGGTTCTCACAAAATTGGTGAGTGCAGAGATTTATGAAGTATTCGTAACAGGCATCTCAACCATTACTCTGTTTTGTTGTGTTTTGGTTCTGTTTTTTTTTTCTGATCAGCAGAATGCACAACGAAGATCCTAACCTGTTCACTTTTACATTTCACATTATTACATATTTTAAGTGTTTCATAGAATGTTTTCATTTGACGTCATAAGTAGACCAGCAAACTCATCGAGCCACCCACTCACCCATAAATTTACCCATTCAGCCCATATTCACAGCAAAGTCATTCATCCATTCACTTTTTTTCTGTTTGCGTGATTTTTCATCTATTCACATTCATCGGTCTCCCGGTGGGACAGCAGTAAGTCTTCGGATTTACAGCGCTAAAATCAGGGATTTGACTCCCCTCGGTGGACACAACAGACCGCTTGATGACACCACATTCATGGATATTTTACAACGTCAGTTTTTTTTAATATATTAGTTTAGTTTGCCTGGAATTTCTCGTAAAGTTGCCTACGCTAGTCGTCCCTCATTTAGAAGTGATAAGAAAATAGTTAACAACAAACATGTTCACCCTTTCAGCAGTGGAGGTGTTGTAATGTGGCAGCCAATCCCACTATTCGTTGGTAAAAAGTAGCTCAACAGTTGACGGTGGGTGGTGATGACTAGCTGCCTTCCCTCCTGTCTTAAACTTTTAAATTAAGTACAACTAGCGTAGATAACCCTCGTGTAGCTTTGTGCGTGTTTGAATTTAATCCAAAGCTACACAATAGACCCTACTGTGTTCTGTTCAGCACAAGTATCGAAACCCAGCTTCTAGCTTGGTAAGTTCGGAGACACAAAGCTGTGCCATTTGTGTGGTTATTACGAAAGAAAAGAGAGACTAAAGAGGGGCTATTTATAATTATTTCTGGTACCTCAACCTGGTTCATATTCTTTTTCTTTCCGGACGATTAAGTACAAAAGAATATCCTCTGTACCGGAAGGCTCGGCATGGCCAGGTGGGTTAAGGCGTTCGAGTTGTAATCTGAGGTCGCGGGTTCGAATCCCCGTCATACCAAACCTGCTTTTTTCAGCTTTGGGGCGTTATAATGTGACGGTCAATCCCACTATTCGTTGATAAAAGAGTAGCTCACGAGTTGGCGGTGGGTGGTGATGACTAGTTGCCTTCCTTCTAGTCTTACACTGCTAAATGGGGAAGGCTAGTGCAGATAGTCCTCAAGTAGTTTTGCACGAAATTCAAAACAAAACAAAAAAAAATTAAAATACCAATTAGATAATTAATGTAGTAGCGTATACCTCATTGACAACATCTGTTTAACAATATTGACAGTCTAATGAAATTCTTTTTTATCCCCATTTGTAATTTTGCATCACAGACAGGACCCTGAAGTAAATAAACATTGACAGCAAAATATTTTTCTATTTATAGGAAGGACCTTCAACTCTGTTTGACACCAAATAATAGTTTTTGTATTTACAGGAAGGACCTTCAACTCTGGTTGACACCAAATAATATTTTTGTGTTCACAAAAAAGACAACATTGTTTGACACCGAATAAGAGTTTTTGTGTTCTACAGAAAAGACCCTCAACATTGTTTGACACCGAATAAGAGTTTTGTATTCACAGGAAGAACCTTCAACATTGTTTGATACCAAAAATATATTTTGTATTCACAGTTCAACATTGTTTGACACCAAGTAATATATTATTCACAGGATGAGCTTACAGGCTGTTTTAGTTAAACATTTCATAAGGAACGTAAAACATTTAACTTTTTAATACTCAATGAAAACAATGTTAAATTGTTTTGTAACCATTCCCTATGTTATATATTTCACTTATGAAAATTGTAAATAATTCACAAACACTGTAATTTAGACACGAAGCCTGTTATTTTTTGTTTAAACGATTCAAGACCAGCTCCACTAAGCCTCACATACGTTTAGAAATAAACAGTGACAGTGTGAATGAGCCAACTGTAGCGACACAGTATGATACATTTACTTTACATAAATCAAATTCGTGTAATTTTTGGGAGTAATTTACTTTTGAAATGAGTTACAAAGTCAGTTGATCATATGAAATAATAACATTAATTAGTTGTTTCAGCACATACCCACACGAGCTACGTGCGTTTTGTCCACCGCGGGGAATCGAACCCGAATTTTAGTGTCATATACCCGTAAACTTATTGTTGATTCACTGGTGGACAGTCAAGATCGGTAATTATCTTATTATTTTTGAAATAAAAAAAGAGACTGATCTAGTGGTGTTCAGTGATGTTTATATGGTAAAATTGATGCATGAGCAAACTGAATGAAAATCAGAACATATTCAGTAGCTCCAACCGATTTGTAATAATCCAAGTTCTCAGATCTTGGCAGTTTTATCAATTATCAAGTATGAAAAGAAACTTGTGTGGTTTAAGGACCCTGTTAATATTCTCTTCTGAAGTTACATTACAAGTTGGGTTACAGATTTATCAATGAGCATCGGTTTTTCAAACACGTTTACTAACTGAAATAAATGATCCGGGTTGGATAAAACCTCAGAACTGGTTGTTGTTGTTATTTTCATACTGAAAAGCTACGCAATGGGCTATATAGGGTGGGATTCTAATCTGTTATTTTAACGTTGTAAATAAAGCTTACTGTTGGCCCGCTGGGGGACACTCAGAGTTGATAGTTTAACCAAACAACAAAGAAGTATCAGATATTTTTAAAGCTTTAAGTCAAAGTATTTTGAAGGATTGTTTGCTTGTTTGCTTTAAATTTCGTGCAAACTTACACGAGGTCCGTCTGTGCTAGCCGTCCCTAATTTAGCAGTGTAAACCTAGAGGAAAGGCTGTTGGTTATAACCACCCACCGTCAACTCTTGGACTACTTTTTTAACAACAGATGGTGGGATTCATTGTCACACCAGTGGCGCGCCAAGGGGGGGGCTTGGGGGTTTGAGCCCCTAAATGGCCTCAAGCCCCTCAGCTATTGTTACCTACATATATTCATAAAATATGGAAAACACTTTCTCTTTTACATATATGCATATTTTCATAAACAGATTATTTCTAATTTGTAATAATGAATTATTAATCAGAGTATGATTTTCCAATGAATTGCATTT